>NC_092858.1:97481245-97709088 GCF_032062135.1 Pyxicephalus adspersus | reverse complement strand
CCCTCCTTTTGCTGAGCTCATCTCCCAAATAGTTTTTTGGTAACCTTTGTTATCAGTTCTCCCTTGCCACTGTTGATAGCACAATAAATCACAAGCATCAGCTCCTATATATTGGGACTTCTTAGTTTATATCACTGCCCCTCACCCTCTGTATCAGTACATTGGCTTTAAGGAATAAGCTGCATTTATCTATGGACCTCCCTGAAAACAAACGATCAACGGTTATTCCCCATTATTTTGAACAATCGTATTGTGCACAATTCTGTACATGCTGTAACAATACCTTCATTCAAATATAATCCACCAATAATGTACACACTAGATAGGATCGTTCAAACCATGCAGGAAGTGACATGTACAGGAGAAAGTGTATCACAGAACAATCCACAATCACTGAATGACTGTACATAGATTAGAAACGATTGTCGTCCAATCAGATCCGCTGGGACGGTAGTTTGTGTTCCAGCGAGATTCCTCCTTCGTCTGCGTCGTTGACCAGTCGTTTTTTTGTTAACAATTATCAAATGATCTGTCATTGATCGTTCATTACCAACGTCAATAATTGCGTACGAAGCCTAAGAAACATACACACATCAGGATAATAATTACTGACTGACAGGGTAAAGAACAAACATATAAAAGGGAATAATCAGAGAAGCATGGGATGGGGAGGAGTGGGGGCTTTAGATGACTGGTGCAGCTTCTAATGCTTGTATAGTTGAAGTTGCAGTGTGTAGGGAAATAGAAATAATCATTTTTAGGACAGCTGAGGACTATCTACAAATGTACAAAAAGTATGGCTAGATCACAGTTTATAAAAATTGCAATCACTTTCTCAGCTTTAATTTGGGAACAAAAAAGCAATGCCTCCATGTCTAATGTAGATTAGGCAAGAAAGGAATGTATTTGAAGTATAAATAAGCAGAATTCTCCACTGACTGCTCCACCACATATACAGTGCAGTAAGTTTGTTTGTGAGTTTAGATATGCTTTTATGTTGTAAATCAGGGCACCAATCAAGGTTGGTGACACAAATCAGACAGAACTACCAAAGCTCTCTTGATAAAAAGACTTTCTAATTATCAGGAGAATATCTGGCTCCTAAGTTGTGCATCCTTCGAAGTTAGTTGTTACCTGGACACTTGATACACAACCCTTACTACAAAATTATGTTATAAGAATAATACTGTTATAGCCTATTAAAAATTTAATGCCACCACTGCTGACTGCTATGGTTCATATATATGTATATATATATTTATATATGTGTGTGTGTGTGTGTAAAGGTGTGCAAGAAGATCCCATGCCGAAATAAGTACAGCTTTTTATAGTTTTCCCACTTGATGGTTTAGCCTGTCAATTCTCAATTTCTGATATTGGCCACTTCTGAGCTCAGCCTTTCTCTCAGGCTCATCAATAATCAATCTGTCACATTTGTCCAGGTCACTTCTGGATTCACAATCCACAATCCTGGGGCCTAACTCACCACAGTGCCAGTGGAGTTAGTTGTATGTTATTGCTAGGTGAATTGAGATGCTGCCATGCACCTAAATTTAACATTACTAAACCTCTTAATTAAAAACTATATTAGTGACAATTTTGTAAAATATTATTTCTTTATAGGATTTACCATTATTTGATAAAATAAAGAGGGTAGGTTGTGATGTTTAGATACCAGAACACCCTTATAGTCCCAGTCCAGGTCAGGTAACGTAGCAAATGGTCTTTTTTGGAGCATATGTGTTAAAACCCTAAGAGAATTCCTGTATTACATCAACTAGACACAGCTATTTATTTCACAGGCTTGATAGAATGAATGCATTTAACTTGTTCAACATCTACACATAATCTGCAGCAAACACGTAAATGTATTACATGGAAGCCTTATAATCATAGCCTGTCAATATTCTTGAACTCAACTAAGAAATTCAAATGCCATTTGTTCCTTCAATGTTTTTGTATATCCAGTAACAGGATCCCTTTTATAACCCAGCATAATAGTCTGATTGGGAGTTCAAGATCTGCAGCAAGATGGGTGGGGAGTCTGAAGGCCTGTAAGGTTGCATCACTCAAAAATAACACACACACTAGATTTGTACAAACTGCCAATCATACTGTAGCTGGGAATTTATTAATACCTTGTCAAAATGTCATTTGTATGTGTCTTATAAGCATGGCACAGCGTATGATAATAAATCAAATGCAATGTTTTCTAACCTTATAGTTGGTAAAATCCTTCAATATTGATTAATTTATTCTCTTACTCTTTTTAAAAAAAAAAAAAAAACTGCTTTTCATGTACATTAAGTAATGCAGTCTTTAGGTTAGTCATATGTTGCCACAAGTCATTCCTCCTTGGATGGAAATAGGTGGTCCTTACTTATAGACTGAGCATTACTATTGTTTCAATGTGAAAGCACTGCTCTGTACAGGGGTATTGTGACCCCGCTTGGAATGATCAGATACCTACAGGGAGAGCGTCCATGACACCTGGCCTCACAAAAAGCAGGATGGATGTGGTTAGACTTCATTTAACTAGGAAGAGGTCTGATGTTTAACTTTTAAGTTTGTGGGGGGTAGCAGCAAAGCTTTCACAATTATTTGATTTCACACTTTTCAGCCTAGTGTATGCTGGACACAGGCCAGAGGGACAGCAACACTAAAAATAGCAAACAAATATTTATGTAAAACAAAATAAATTTTGCTAGTTTATCCAGTATTCATTTGCATAATAAATAATTGATATACTTGCAAACCAAATGGGTTACAGTTTTTTTTTTTACTATTACTAGATAAGTCTAATTGATGTATGTAAACTAAGGGCAAGTTGCTTATAAAAAATCCTAGACTGAATATTATGATTTGCAATGGCTTTAATTATCTTAGAAACTAACCTAAAATGACATGTTGAGTATTGATGGGTATTATGTGGCTGAATCACCATTAGGGTCTAATGTCTTTGGCTCTCCATTCCTCATCATAATATGTTAAGTCCTACTTGTTCTGTTTCAATACCCAAAGTGAAAAATGATTAAACAAGTTAGACTAGACTGCATTGAGTTTGAACGGTGCACAGATATAAGAACACAAACAAAAAGGAGCTGAGAGACCCCAAGAAAGAAAGAAGAGGATACAGGGTATATATTCTTGCCATAATCCACAACCTGACATTTGCTCAGTCAAGGTTGTAGAACACACAATATAATTTATTAGTTGCCATATTCCTCTGGTTTTACGTTAACCAGCATTTAGAACTAAGCCCCATCCCTTGAATGAAAACACAAAAACTTACTTTTTATTAACACAGATGCCTCTACACACTGCATGCAACTTTCTAACAACTTTGCCTAACTGTTGGGAATGTGGTAAACATTGGGCCAATCTGGGATAAATTATTTGATATGTGCCAGGCATACATTGATCTGATATCCCTCATCCCTGAACCCAATCCTCATATCTCTAACCCTTTTCTACACTTCTTCAATGCTGCAAAGTTTTTCACTGTTTGGGTGTTGTACTATTGGCTGAGATGTGTTGGCAGTTTCTACTGGGCGCCAGCATATAACTAATGAATGGAAGGAAATTAAGTATAGAACTTTGTAGAGGAAATGCTGGACTTAGTATAGGATGTGGCACCAACCCTTCCTTACTCATTCTTCATGCTAAGGCGATCACCCATGTACAGCTAACCCTTTCACCTACTTATGTAACCATAATATCATTCTTTTTTCCTTCTAAAACTGTTACAAATATGATTTCATTTTCTCCTCTTTTTTTATATTCGTTCACATTGTAATGCATATGCAATGTAGTACCCTCAATATGAAGACAAACATTTATTTCTGTCTAAACAGTAACATTATTAGCATAATGGCAGCGTAGAGGAATACTGGAAACCATATATATATATATATATTTTTTTTCTGTCCAGTGTGCTTTATTAGTTCTGGACAATGATTATCAAAACATGATTTATTATTCTTTACTTCATCACTGACCTGAAAACTCATTACATGCATCTAATGACATAAGGACATAGGAAAGTTCAAAAAGCAGCTAAAAAAAAAAAAGTTGTATTAGTGTACCAAACAATATATTTTTAAAGAAATAGTAGTGAAACCATTTAGGTGCAACGTGCAAATCTTTCACAAACTGATACAAACTTCTATTACTTTGCAGCCTGTTAAATAGATGATGCCCTCTAGTGGTCAAGTTATTGATGTGCTCCTGACTAGCTCCATGATAATAGCTGCTGAAGAACTAAGAGCTCCCATAAAACGTTTTAGAAAATTTACATTAAATTACATTGGATTTTTAAATACTTAAAATATACTTGTTTGATAGATATGAATGTATGACTTGTACAGCTGCATGCAATGACAACACACAGTATATAAACAGACCTTTGCTACATATGTGTTTGGAATATAAAGTTACTAGTGATTTGTTGCTTGCAAAACCTTGATGCCTTAAGCTAAAGCCATGTATTTGTTTCCAGCCGCTTCAGCGTTTTTTCAGCACAGGGCTTGCAGCTTGCATAGTTTGTAATTCCTATCACAAATAATAATTTAAAGAACATATAAAATTAGTTGTAGAGCTGAGTGGTCATATGCAGAAATTTACAGCACATTCAAAATGTTGTAAATTAGGCAATGTTTCTTTTTTTATGATCACAATCCTTTTCAAAGCACTAGGAATTGCTTGCAGCCACGACCCAATCTCATCAAAGGCCTCTACTATTCTCATGGGTATCTCTGGACGCAAACACATCATTACAAGTGATTGTAAACACTCTTCATGGTCTAACATGCAGAAAAACACCCTCATGGGACATCTCACTTTAGCACAAAGAAACATTTATATCCGCAGGCCCAGACCCACCCCAGACTCCAGAAGGAAAGATTTGGATAAACTTTAGCTTTTGCCCATGAATCAGATGGTGTATGACAAAACAGTCTTGTTGTCATTATTTGTAGAGTTCTTGAGTGACACAATGTTAAATCACAACATGACACAATTGTAAATGGATCTGTGGTATAAACTAGGGAGGAAAATCATTGGGTGGATTGCAGTGAACATAGTGGTGGGTCTTTTACTCTGTGACTAGTTCATTATTATGAAGGTAAGTGCAGATGGAAAGTGTGCTGCAATGTTCCAAGGTTCCCTCCCATACATTGCCGTATACATAGCCCTTAAAAGATTTTTTTTTTTCATTACATCAAGGTTAACCTGGCACGGCTTACATGCTCAGGGGTAATGTACAAATAGTTGTGCTTTAGTTAGGCTTTATTCCCTAAAGAAAGGTAAATTCAAAAGGCAATTATCACAAAGAACAAGGATACCCTTGTCCTGCCACACGTCTGGCCAGTGTTACACATGTGTGGGTTTCGTCAACCAAAATCCTTAGAACAAAGCAGAAACTACTGAAAGGTTAACTTAAACCAAAGCTTGCATCGTAGCAAAAGGGTTTTTTTTTTATTAACTACTTAATTCTAGAAATACAGTGAATATTATAAATGAATAATATGTCACTGTTTTGGAGTATGAATATATGTGACTTATGACATTTCACTCAAAGATCAAAGCCTTGATCTTACATCTAATGTGTGCAGCCTATATGCTACTTGTAATTTTTCCTATTCATACGTCTGCTCTGTGTGCTGATTGCCTCTATACAGTTGTGCTAGGATGCAGACAACAATAATGTCCTCATCTTGCTCTCACTGATGAATTATAGCATGCTATCTAGGCAGTAGTTCCCAGCCAAGACACAAACAGTTAAAATTAGGTTGTAAGCCACAGAATTTGATATTCCATGAGAAAATGTACAATATGAAATATCATTATATTAGGCTAAAGTCAACTGTCCTGGTACAGCAGTTGTGCAGAGTTTGTAAATATGATGCAGATATGCAGGCCCGAGGAGAGGGGGGGTGCAGCCGGTACATCGCTCCAGGGCCTATGAAGCTCAAGGGGGCCCATGAAGCCCAACGCTTCCCATAATTTTTATTATAATTTGAACATTTATTTATTTATTTCATTAATTTAATTGTATTGGGAGAACTTTTGCGTACAAGATTGCAAATTGATGAGTGAGCGCAAAGCAATAGAAGTCCCTGACAATGACAAAATACTTTTAAGTGACATAATATGGTACATTCAAGATTCAACAAATAAAATCTTGTGGAAGTGACTATCAACGAGTGTTCTAACGTGTTCATTTCTAGCTTTAAACGTATTGCTCAGATTACTCCTTCTTGCTTTCCCAACGAATCCCGCAATGAAGAAGAAAACGGGACACTAGCCACGCTGATTTATTGTAGACTGCAGCAAAGACTTTACAGGACAGAGAAGGAAAAAAAAAATTCCACAGGTAAAGGTTGTTGTATATGCTGTAATTGTAGCATAAAGGACCCACTGACATTGCATGCCTTTTTGTCTACAATATAGAGAGATTGGAGACTATAAACGGCTTGATGGTTAGTGGACTTTATTATTATATTTATACCTATACATACTTATCTAAATGTATCAATGTAATCTACGGTTGTTAGAAATAAATAATAATACTCACACATACATGTGTGTAGAATTTTGTATAAGGGCCCACTCACCTTCTTTGGACGGGGGCTCGAATTTTCTCTCAGTGGCCCTGCAGATATGTGCAAAGATCAACGTGGTGCTCTCAGTAATCAGCACTTAATATTGGACTTGGTTAGACGCACCCATTTCTCCTTCTAATACAAGTCTGTGTAATGAGTTGTGTGAGTTGTAATGAGTTGTATAGATCACTATAGTGTCAGTAAAGTAAGCAGCATATTTATTAGGAGAAAAAAGGTATGTCATTTGCAAGTAAAATCTGTCACAACTCATAATCTACAGGGACAAAAACAGTAAAAATGTGCAAGACTTTAATTCAGATTTAAAAATAATAGCCTTTAATACCATTTACATTGTATAAACACAATTCAATGGCTCTACACACTCATTGAAGTTACCCTATGTCCTGATTATGTACACTAAAACATATTCCTAACAGGAAATAAAAGCATAATGAAACACTCCTTCATTCATCTCTGTATATAAAGGTATTGTAGGAGAAATTTGATTTTAAAAGTCACTGATATCTTTGGTATTTTTCGGTGTGAACAGATTTCGACAGCCTGCCAAACTATAATGATTCAGATACAGTGCCACCTGCTGTTGAAATTTAGTATTGTGGCCAATAGGTACTTTATATTGTAATAACTTATATTTTATCTTTTGTAGCAGTGTTCCTGGATGGTGTTACTAGGGCTAATTCACAGTGAGGTTGTGGTGCGTTTGTGGCTTCTTCACCCCAGGAAAGGCTGCTTCTTGGGGGGAGGGGGCACTGCATGTAATGTCTCCCTGCAGTAGCCCCCAGAGGGAATAAATAGGGGCTGCAGTGAGTGGTACTAGTACCGCTTACTGCCATCAGCTGTCAAATGTTCAGATGCTGGTTCTTATTGAGCCAGTGCTACCAGGCTGGTGCTTGAGCAGCTGTCAAGGTGCCAGCTCTATAGAGTCATGAGAAATCGTGCACTAAAGAGGCAGGTGTGAACCTGCGCCTAGTTGGTTTTGTTTTAATTTTGAATTTGTAAGTCAATTCTGTTTATATTGTTGTTTATTAATATTGAAATTCTAATAGGAATGTATTGAAATGAAATTTAGTATTCACATTGGAAACATTGCATCTTCACGATTAGATCTTAGTCCTCAAATAACTTCTAACAACTGCAGTTTGTCTTAAAAAAAAACATATTTTTATAGCTCCAAACTCTATAAATATACCTTGTTCTTCTTATCTCGTATCTGTATTACTGTACTTTATATTATCCCATATCTTTCCATATAGATTTTCCAAAAGATGCCTAGAGTAGCTGAGCTTCAATGGGGGCATGGTACATTCTATAACTTGTTCACCAGTAGAAGTGTCGAGCAAAACCTTGACATATCTCCAAACATGGTACAAATAGGGGTGTAGTTTTTGTGTATACATTGAAAGGAAGATGAGCATGTAATTATGGCCACAACCCCATATAGTAAATTAGAAATAGTACGAGAGGATAAGCCTCAAAGAAAGGATATAAGGGTGAATCCAACAAGTGGCCTTCCAGCGTGAATCTAAATTATCGTCGTGTCTGAAATGATATAGGGTAACAGACTTCCAACTACTTCCAGGTATGATATAGATGAAGTGTTTTGTAAAGAAAGGCAATATTCCATAAACAGAGTTTAGTTGATACAGCAAACAGACTGCATGTCAGATTGAAATCTAGCCAGGAGGCAATTGATGCCAAGAGCTTTAGTAAACATCATTCATTCAGTTTCATGCCTTATCTTTTCCTCCTTTTCAGGGAGTCCTGAAGGTTCTCAGACACTTCTGCTTACAAAGGGAAATGTTTTCATGTTTGCTGGCCATGGGATGTCTTCCTTTGTTACATTAACACCTTTCCCTGCAGACAAATAACTCCCTTGCCCAGTGGATATAAACATCTATAGCAAAATATAACTGATTAAAAAGGCAGTCAGGTCATTTTGTATAAAATAAATACAAATAGAGATCTTCAACAGGTTTATTTTAATAAAAACAACTAAAGCTAGTCATACATGGGTCTATTTACTAGTTTTGACATTTGATCTTAGTATAGATTTGGCCACAAATGAATTCTTTTTTCAGAATTTGATCAACCATGTGATCATTATCCAGATCAGAATCAAAAGAACCTTGATAGGTCCGGTTGGAAAATTCCCTTTAGCATACAAGTTTTTGAGACCTTTTCATTGCACACATATGTATATTTTTTTTAATTGGTTTAAACAGTGAATAATTTTCATTCTGATCTATTCCGGAAATGTTATTGTTTTGTGTGATAGTATCATCAACTGTTTATTAAGTTGAGGGTTGATATTTTTGACCTGGTCAATCAATCCATATAAAGTGGTTCTTTGTAGGACTAGTGATTGCATTTGTAACAATGTATTATGCACAATCAAAATATCTCTCCGTATGTATTTCAATATATTTTTTGTCCGAATAAAATGTATTAACACTAATATACCACTATGTTTTAATGGAAAATATTATCAACAAAAGTAAATTAAGCATAGTATTTCATTGATTTAACCAAATGTTAACCTATTTTTTAAATTACTTGGGTACTTATGTGTCCCTATAATTATGATCTTTTTACAAATATACTATAGGACTTAATAATGTTTGGAACCCTTCCTCCTCATTGCTTCAATACGATTGAATCAGCATCATTCTAGAAATAACAGTTCTATTTGCTTATCCCCCCCAACATTGTTTTCTAAGTAAGTTCTACATATTATTATCTTCTTGTCATGTACAATGATGCACTATATCTCATACTGATGTATCTATATCCTATTAGGTCATTTATAATCCTACCACTGAACATAGAAGGATAGAATTTACCTCCAACCACATTGCAATCACTCACTACTAGTATTGCCAACCAATAATGACTCATTACCAAGTAAGTTGAATGTTTTTATTCCATGCTGAGTTATGTTAATATGTTAAGTTGAATTATGTTCATATTTGCACATTTCGAAGCAAAATCCATCATCATATTAAAATACTATTAAAATGGAATCTTTAGTAAATTAATCTAGCAACTATATAATTACACTATATCTCATACTTTTGTTGTTAAGGTGATTGTTCTCCAAACCTTTTTGAAAACATTGTTTTCTATATTTTGTCAACCAGTATAAGTCTCTAGGAATGCCCTGAAGAAGCCAAATGGCGAAACGCGTCGGGGTAGAGACCTTAATATGAGTTATATCATCAACCAATCTGATTGTTAAGATTGGTACTGTTTATATACCCAATATACCACATTATTGTTATATATCTGCACATAGATTAGTTGGGCTTGGTTTAGCCTAGAAGGCTTTAGTGAATGATTTAAGTAAACTACTTTATTGTTCCCTATCTATCTTCTATTTTTATTTTATGTGATATCCACAAAGGTAATTAGGAATTGTCCGATTAAAAAGTTATCAGTCCTTTTGAGAGATGCACATTACGAGAGTGTAGTGAAAATAGTCTGAGAAAGGCTGCCATATTGTTAGAAGATTTCATTGAAAGACATATGTTATCAGAAGAGACAGCTATGAAAATGATATGACTCCAGGAAGTGCTGTGGATTTTCATATAGACATGCAGGAGAGATGCACATTGTCAGATGAACTGTGCACCTTACCAGGCAATGTGTCTGAATGATAGCTTACATTATTGACATATCTGTCAATCTAAAGTTGCTACTGAGCTGTGCTGCAGCAATTCTCAGAGGCTACCCATGAAGCTCTGGAAGAAATTTAGTGGCTCTGGTACACTCATAACAATCAAGATTGTGGCATTTCATTGTCTAGTAAAAACAATAATGTAAATTTACTTGCATAGCTTTACTAGTAACTACAGGCGGCTTTCACCCAAAACAAGCCAAGTTTAGAAATTCGAATTCCAAAAGTAAATGCTAGATATGTATTAATAGTCCACAATGGAGAACTTCAAAGGATGATTAATAAATCTGGCTAAGGGCCATTGACTTCTACTTTATTTAGTCGTTAGTAATAGTGGTGTAATGACAGAAGGCAGCCAATGGCTAGAAGCTGGGATCTGCTGCAGTACCATAATAGTCCAGCCTTTTTTCACCCTTTTTTACCTGATTTAACATCCCAGGTTGCCATGCCTTCTACACACCCATTGGCCCAACCTGTTGGTGATCAGTAATCTCATAGTTAAAAATTAAAGAAAGTTTACATGTTAACACTAATATTCATTCAAGGACATTAGTATATCATAAACCATACAATCATCAACTACAAGGTGATGTGTACCAAGGTTTTACTCTAGTATTACGATGTAATCCATCACAATGGTAAGCTAAAAGTGAGCTAAGCAGAGAACTGATTTCAGTAAAATATCCAGTCCTTGCAATGTATATCATGTTGTTACATATATCCATTTAGGCCATTGCACATGGCTCTTTAGTGTATTTTTTGGTAAAGTGCTGCTACCAAACCACTGGGTCATAAGACCTCAAGTGTGGGGTGATTTCCACATGATTTTCTGTTGATGTATCATTTATAAATCATTAGCATTGAACATTGCACTCGACTGGCTAGTGATGTAGCTAAAAATTTTTGGCCCAGATGAAAAAACTGAATCATGATTGCAAAATTCTCAACCTACCATATACACAAATGCTTACATTAGGTTACCAACTTGTTCTCTTCATATAGCTTGCATTCTTCATATAATAATGATGCTTTCAGTAAGGGAGTACATTGTTGGAAAAAAAGCTCTTAGGAAGTAGATGGTCCCTCTTTTGCCTACCCTACAGGTACTGGCATATCTGCAGAATCAGGCTGACACACTTGCTTCTTGAGATGTTGGAAAACAAGCACAAAAAAGGCAAAATGCAAAAAAACTACTACTGCAAATCACACAGAGTTTGTTTTTTTAGGTATTGGTCTCTAGTTGCAGGTAAATACATGTCCAGGTGGTTATGCCCCTTATATTCCCAATCTCCATATACATTATATACATTTCCTTTTCAATTCATAGAAGGCACAACTGAATATTGAGAGTTAGATGCCCTTTCTAAGTAAATCTGGCAAACTTTACTTCCTATTGCTTGGTCTTATTATTAAATGTAATGCCAACTGGGGCTTTTCCGAACTTTCTTGGAACCAGCTGAGCAGATCATGCCAACAAGGGAGAGGATCAGAACAACAGTGAGATCATGGCAACATGCCCAGTCTCTAAAACTGGAGGAAAAGACACACCTTACCATAGGAATTATGTCCTTGCCTTTAGATGGCTTACTGCCATTATTCTCTTGATTCTTATGACAATACTGTTTAAGGTGACCATACAATTTGTTCAGAGATGAGCCACACCAGTTAATAATAGATTCTTCCACATAAGGACAAGTATTTATAATCATGATAATAGCATTGTATACAATTATTTTGGAATTTATTTGTGGCTACCTGCCATTTGCATGAATATGGATACATTTGTAATGTCTGACCATTCTCATTTGTTTATGATTTGAAATAAAAATGGACAGCTTTCCCTACATTTCTTCTGCAGGTGCAGATATGTCCTAGACATTTTACTGTACAATTGCCATGAATTTCAGCAGTAGAGCTGGACTCATATTTCACTTGATTAGTCAGCTTGTACCCAAGAGAGGTTTCAGTTGGTTACATAGGGAGCCAATTCTTCGGTGCTGCTGCCAAGACCTGTCTGTGGAGGAAATCATACCAAATTCCCTTACAAATTAAGGTGGATAGTTAAAGAACAATGGAGACCATTTAATGGTTAACCCATGGAGCTTTCAAAGACCTTCATATGTAATGCTGTTCATATTGATTAAAGTTTGTTAGATGTCTGGGCTTGTTAAAGTGTTCTCCCCCACTAAGCCTTTTAAGAGAATAAAACATTGTAAAATTGTTATGCTGTAACATTAATATGTTTATGTATATTCAAAATGAATTAGTTAAATGAACATGTTTTATATATAATGCCTTTGCTTTTTTGTATGTACATATGACTGATTATCTTTTCTCATTAGATTGGTTACCCTAGTCTATGCATGGTGTATTTAAAGTGCTGTCCCGTATACACTGCATTTACAGATAATCCAAACATGCTACATAGAACTTTCACTGAACTCTGTCTTATTTAACCAGAAGTCACTTCTGATAAGTCTCTGATTTCCCCAATCTGCAATTAAAATGCTGTGATTCTTGAATATTTGACACCCACTAGAGAAGCTAATGTTTGGTTTAAACCTTTAAATATGACTTTTCCAAATGAACATATTTCAAGATAAGGGCATTGATAAACACATTTTACCCCCTGAATTAAACAGGTTTACAGAACACCTATTGAGTAAGCAATCCAGAAGATGACTCTTGAGACTGAATCATACCAGCCAATTAGATTAGCTAAAAGTATATACTTACTGTATACAGTATACTCAAGTATAAACCAAGATTGTTATTTAGCTGAAACTGCGTTTTGAAAAAAAATATTAGATTAGTTTACTTACCAATAGATGATGCTCTGTTCTCTTAAAAAGTGTGTAAAAAACTCCTGCCAGCAGTGCAGTGCAAGTGCAAGATCTTGCAGTGCAAGATGAGTTGACGTAGCAAGGAGATCGAAGACGATGACGGTTGGGTCAAAGGAAGATTCCAGAATGGCGTGGGAACGATTCAAGACCAGGTATGGAGGGATCAGGGGCTCTGCGTAAGTAAAAGTAAGCGGTATTATTTTATTTATTTTTATGACAGTTCGACTTTAAGAGCAAGTGACCTATCATAACCAGCTGAAATGTAAAAACTACTATAACCTATAGAAAGAATGATAAACAGACTGAGCCCAAATGTGAGTTAAATTCTTCCACTTTCAAATAAATGTTTTAAAAATAATGCACCATGGATGTATTAAAGTTCAATGTTATTGATTACTGTTTGAAAGTAAGTAGCAATGGTTGCTCTAGGGTTATAATCAAGTCAGTGTACTTTTCCTGTTTTTTCAGGTAAAGTAGTTACCTTAGTCTATATTAGAGTATATATATGGTAGCCTTCTGGTGGCTTTTATTCTGAAATGTTTCTGTGATGCTGCTGCCTGGCTGCAGCAATTTTTAAAAACTTCCAAATGAGTGGAATACCTGTTTCCTTGCTGTACACTGTGATATCTTGCCAGTTTTTCAGTACAGGATGAATGGAATGGCCAAAGAATGCAGGAAAGTGTTGCACCTAAACAGGTATTTAAGTTATTTAACAGGTTAAATATGTACAGTAGTTGGGGAGTGGTGAATCAATGGTATTTCAACACATGGGCTTTCAGCAAGGTAAGTATAGCCCTCTCCTTTAAGTAGAGTTGAATGACTGTGCTGACCAAATACAGTCTGGTTATGGACCTGTCAATTTTTTTTAAAGAATAGTAAACAGGCAGTGGAATGCTAGTGAAGTCATCTATGTACATTCTTTTTCTATAAGTGGTGTCTAAATGCCAGAAGTTTTGCATAAGGACTGAGAATCATAGGAAGTCACTCACATGCCAGGGATGTGACAACATGCTATGTATGATCACTAATGTAGCAGCACAGCGATTATGATGTGGTCGGCCATATACAGTATATCATGTGTAATGTATTATAGGTTTAGAAAACAAGGGCTTTCAGTGCTCATTACAAGTTCATTAAGAAGTAAGTTAGAAAGATTTGAGGCGTTACCTAAGCTTGCCAAGGCCAATTCTAAAGGGAAATGAAAGCCACCTCTATCAGTGACTAGTTCACTCATTTGAGCATTAGAACATCAGTTGTGTGCTCAGTGCTGTAAATGTTATTGAATCCAATGCTACCTGTAAAGTGAGGATTAAATGATTTATTGGGATAAACAATATGTATAGATACCTCACCTGCTCTGTCTTCCAGTTGATTGTAAGCTGTGCTTGTGCAGAAAATTAGGAATATTGATCCCCAAGAATAAGAATTGACCCAAAGTTGTTGTGTCAGAGCAGAGGAAGTCAGCCCTGTCACCTGTGTGGAGATGTAAAAATATGAAGAGGTTGTGTGTTCTACTGCAGGGGCAAGAATCATATCTATCTCCTGGTAAAAAAGGCCAGAGATAGTGGTGGAGAAAAGTGTGCTTCCATGAACAGAAGTCCCATCATTATTACATGGCAACCACAAGTGCTGCACAGAATTAAAATGGACTGTCACTTCTCCAGTTTGCACAGACACCCTTAGACAGTCAGCATGACCATACAGACTCCAAAGACAGGTATTTTGGATTGGGAAAAGTCAGTGACCCAGAATACCGGGAATCACCCAGAATACCATCTGTGTTGTCTATTTTATTTAAATGTAAAAGCAGAAATGAGTCATAGAAACATGTTCAAGGACAAAGTCTAGGCACTAATTCCTAAATAAAAAGCTACACAAATTGAAAAACATACATATGGTAACAGACAGGACCAATTAGATGCAATGATCAGATGACTTGGCAGGGTCTATTTTGAGAATTAGGCTCAGTAGGAGGAAACAAGGACTAAGCATCTGACAATAGGCTGAATTACAGTTTACCACAATGCTTCTTGGCAATATAGTTTGAACTCACAACCCTCTGTCAACCTAAACCTGACACAAAAGGTTTAGACTTTCTTGAATCCTTTACTTATAGCATACACGCCAACCTAAATTTTTGGAAAACCCATGCTCAACCAACTTCTCAACAGACAGCCCCAACAATCTACTGGCAACTTAGGGAGGAATTTGGGTATAGTGTACAGTATGTTGGTTGTCTAAATATGGTCACATGGAGGAAGAATAAAGTGAAGCTCTACGGATTTATTTTAGGTATTGGAAGATGTTACCAAACATACATGCATTTTTAGATAATCAGTGAATATCATCATCCATTCATTTGAGAGGTATTTGTTTGATGAAGCATTCTTGTCATTTACTGGCACCAATCCTTATCCAGGCTTACAATGTAAGGTACATGTCTCTATTACCTAAAACCAGCATATTTAAGACTTCCCATTGTTATTTTAAGCCCAAGTACAAGACAAGCTATATGTAATACTTCCGTAGAACAGGGTGCATTGATCATTATGCTTTTGTTTCTTATCTCTGCACAGTGTCAACAATCACATACTGAGTGCAGACTTGGCAGTTGGCTTGGCAAGGAAGTTAACATCTGTCTTTGAAATCTATGTGATTCTATTGGAAGTGGATATGAGAGAAAAGTTGCTAAATGAGGAGCTGAACTTGACCTAAGTGGATATAATAAAAAAGTGCTAAACGAATAGATAAACTTGACCTTAAACCTGTACATATAATACTCATTGAGATGACAGTTACACTTACCTTTATAAGCTTGCTCCATAAGTTAGTATTTAGTACTTTTTCTTCACCCAAAATGTTCTGATCAGGTACATGCTGTAGTGCTTGGTGCTTTAAATTTAAGGACTTTAAACTTAATTATCAGATTTTAGTGAGATCTCCAACGGCCTAGCATTGTGTTTTTACTAGCGCCATCAGGCCGTTCCAACCACATCAATATTTCCCATGGCTTGACCGGTAATCTATCTGCTGCCAATTCAAGGCAGCATCATACATAATCACCACTCATGCCTAGAAACCTAGAAAAGCTAGTGATGGCTTCACATGGCAGATGTGAGTTGGGACTACTGAGTTGCTGGGGAAGTATACAGAAAACAGATGTGCCATTGGGTGGATAGGTTCAATGTTAAGACTGGATTGGAATTCAGTTTTAAGTCTGTAGACATATAAGTAGTTAGTATTAGTTATTAATACACACACAACATTGGGAAAAATAAAAATTACATTTTACTTCACTGATAACAGATGACAAGTTACAGGAAACAGCAGACTCAAGTCTCACAGGGCTTTCTGCACCTGCAGACATCTCGTACTACAGGCTGATGATTTCAGTGTTCATAACATGTCACCAATCCTTTAGCCGATACCCAGGCAAGGTGTGAATTTCCATTTTATGCTTCTAGGTTTATAACTTAACAACCACAGTGTGCCGTACTGGGGCTGTGGAGCCTGTATATAAAACTGTCAACTCCAATTCTTACTTTTAATATACTATTTATGTATTTTCTGCGTTGAAAGAAGCATCACTTCCAGTGTCTGTGAGTGATTTGTTTATAACACTCTGCTCAACAATTTTACATCCATATGAAAATGGTGTTTGCTTTTGCAGGACAAATTTCCACTGGGCTTTTATCTGGTGCTTACAAAGGCAACTCTCCAAAGACAACCTTTATCCTCCAATAGTTTAGCTGGACTTCACACTAGCGAAATAACTACTTACTGGGCTTTATTCCTATAACATCCTTTATCATGACTATTATTTGTTAAATTGGAACATAAAATAAATATAACATCAACAATAATAAAAGATTGCATTATTTAATTACAATTTATTAGGAGTTGGAGTCAGTGTATTTTTGCTGACTCTGACTCCAGGCACCCAAGAATTTCATTCTGACTCCATGATTCTGACTCCATTTCCATAGCCAAGTGATTTTACTTCCAAATTTGAGATACTAATCCAGAATATTATTAAAACAGTGAGCTACAAGATCAGAGAAGCCACTGCTAATTGTGTTTCTTTGAAGTAGGCAAGATTGTTGCTCTATGAAATCGTCTACTGGCTTCAATACCATCCTGCAATCCAAGCAAATGACTTGATATGAAGACTAGATATTAACCCAGCATCTTTAAAAGACTGCCAGGTTTTACCTCTTATGTGTGCAGAAGCCAAGATGGTAGTGCCAATTGGGGAAAACTTGTGGGCACTACTAAAGCTTTGAAATATTTCATTTTTTTTCTATAAAATACATTTATTAAGATGATGTAAAATTTGTCACAATTGCTAGCCTCTATCTAAAAAGGCTTCTTCCCTGGCTTTGTCCAAGTTTAGTCACATACCGGTATTTAGACACCATTAAAAACAAAGTATCAGCATAGCAGCCAGGGAACTAGCATTCTAAAAAAGAGGTCAGCAATCTGGTTCTCCTATATCTCAATACATTTCACATAAAAAATATATATGGGAAAATACATACAAAAAAATTACCAAAATGCCCAATGCAAGTGATATTGTAGTGTGTATATCACTATGATATCACTATAATAGTGTGATTATAAATCTTGGAGTGACTTAAAAAAAAAAAGCTGTACCCAAGGAAACAGAAAAAGTATCTTTGTAAATTATATAAATTTATGATGGAAATGAATCAAGCATGTTATTGCACCTTGCGCAGAGGAGTAGTTTCTCTATTTATGTTTATAAAAATACAAAATGTGTTTTTGGCATAATGTGATTTTTATTTATTACTAGATATACAATATTCACTTGTAACTACAAATCATCTGGTGCATGCACACACACAGCATTGTAAAATAGGGTAAGTAATCCATATATACCGTAATCTAATTGATTGTTGAGGTTGGAATATATCTGATGGGCATTGATAAGGCCTTGATTGTCACATATACAAAATTGTTTTATAATATATGGGGCATTTCCCATAGCAACCAGGTTCCACCCACTATGTTTCAAGTGCAAGTTGGAAAATAAAAAAGTGACTCTATGCAACAAGGACATTATTTTCTTTTTTATTTTTTTGGCATTG
The DNA here is from genome assembly GCF_032062135.1 of Pyxicephalus adspersus. Classification (NCBI taxonomy): domain Eukaryota; kingdom Metazoa; phylum Chordata; class Amphibia; order Anura; family Pyxicephalidae; genus Pyxicephalus; species Pyxicephalus adspersus. Next base: position 97,690,841 of record NC_092858.1, on the reverse strand, counting down.
TGATAATGAGGTTTAGGTAACCAGATTTCTAGTGCATTAGCACAGATTATAAAAATGCCCTTTCTGTGCCACACTAGGTTGTGTGGATGACATCAATTCTCCATATAAATAAAATGTAATGGCTTGAATCATTTTCCTTTTTTTCTCTTTGCAGTAACTGTGGACTACATTATACTGCTGTATTTCTCATGTAAAGTCAGATCTAAATTTATCCAGCTTTCTGACATTACACCTTGGGCAAGGTCATTTTATCCCACCCAAAACCACCCTACTTCAATATTGTCCACCCCTCCAGCTCCTTGTAGTCACACCCCTCTTTTAGAATTTTGTTTTTCCTAAAAAGAAATAACAAGAAGAGGGAAAAAATAAACTTTTGGGTCTGTGAAACTGAAAAGTAATCTGGGGGCTGGAATCCACTCCAAACCTCCTGGTCTCTGCCCCTTCTCTCTTCTTACACACTCCCACCCCTTGGTCTTAAAGAGAATTTACTCATCCTGAATATTCACATGTTATAAAACTCTCTCCTTTGCTGAGCTGGGCTCAGCTGACTGCTGTGAGGCTGCAAGGTGCCACTAGTAGCTGAGCAGACATCCAGCTGTTCCTGCAGGAGACAATCACATCTGCCCTCTTTAGGCACCACAACTAACCTGATGCCACACTGATTGCTGACACTGCAACGGTAAGCTCCAGCTATTTTATAACACTTTTACCCAGCATTTGGGTTTAACCATATAAGTGTTAAAGCACTGATATGATGTAGTAACCGACAGCAACAAAAAGGATTTTAGATTTCCATAGCCATGCAAGGTTGCTATGGGTTACTGCTTTTTGTAAAATAAGATCAGTTTTTGAGTATTTATTCTTTATTCTGTGCAAGAATGCAGACTGAACTTTTTTTGCCCCAAAGAGAGGGACACGGAAAGAATAGGAAAAATTACAAATAGGGGCTAGGAAAAAAAATGTAGGAAACAGTTGCTTCCACAACTGTGGTAGACGTTTTAAGTAGAAACTTGTGTTTTGATATTATCTTGAGACCACATAGTAGTCTAGATGAATCATCAGGCTGAATTTGGAACAGGTGCACGGATCCTTACTATAAACTTTTTTTCGGCCAGCTACCTGTTTACAGCAAAAGCTTCACATTCCAAGGGCAAGCGGGCTTTTAGGTAAAAGTAGGAAGTGCCGTAACCTATAGCAACCAGATCTTATTGTGTTGAATCGATAACAGATAACATCTCATTGGTTGTTGTTTGTGGGAGATGCTGCTTATTGTGGTACTCTCTGCACTTACATTAAATAAATGGAAAACGGGTTCTGATTTACCTAGCTACCTGTCTATAGCAAGAATAAAGCAAATAAAAATGATAAGGCTAAAAAGGCTTTATCTAAAAAAAAAAAAATAGGTGGAATCAGTCTAGTCTGTGAAAAGCTGGCCACTTGTGTTACAATCTGATTGTACAATCACAAAAAGGAACGATAGTGACTTACCTAAAGAATGCTGAGTATATTTCTACTCAGGTAGGCCCTACAGAAGATTGTACAATCAGGTTGTCCAATGTGTGATACTCTTAAGAGATCCTGCAACATAGATGATCCAATACCTTTGTATTTTCAGGATGTTTACTGGTAGGTAGGTATCCGGGAGTGCATTGGGACCTTTAGTGCACTTGCTAATCAAAATCAATTTACCAAAATTTGTTCTTGTTCTGACTATTTGAAACTATTGAACACTGAATCTGGTTGCTCTTAGATAATGCACTTTTTTGCATTACCTTGGAAGGTTTGGTCTGCTAGAAAACTGAAATATTGGTATGTAAGGATGATGGTTGTTCCAGTCAATTATTGGCTTCTTTTATACCATTTTGACACTATAGATGATCTGAACTCATACTATCCTGGTTTTGCATGACCAGCCATGGAGTTTCACTAATTGTACTACATCCTGCAATATTCAGTCCCTCTACTATAACTGTGTTAAGAAACATCAAACATGATGGCCAGGGCAGGTGGGTACAACCTAGATCTTGCTACCTTATTCTATGAGGGATTGAGGAATCTGGTAAATGGTCCAATACTATTTTCTACCCAAAAGGCAAAAATATGTTCTAGGTGGATGAACCCTTTAAATATGCCCAAATATAGTTAGTTATGTGCCGAGTTAGAAGAATGTGGGTGAATCTGTATATGTTACCAAATCTTTGAAGCTTGAAAATGGACGATATCAAATATACTTTGTCTATAAATGTACAGTCAGCAGGAAAAAATGTATACATAGGATTGAAAAGTGACCCTGAGGACTATGTGTTGGGCCAATGATGTATTTTTATTGAGTTGGAGGATATTAGCTGTCATATTATATTCTTATCATTTAAATAAAAGGTACTAAAGTGGCTTCAAAGAGAACTAATGAGATGGCCAGATCTCTTCTAGAGTCTGTCATTTGTTCTCATGGGGTGCCCTAGGTTAAAACAATTGAATTGGAAAGTTGGAAGACAGACAGTGTTTCAACTCTGACTCTACTGACCCCCACTCCTCTACTTGATAAATGTCTGTTTTCAGATTTCTATCATGACAGGTTCTTTTTAGGGTTATTTCTTAGATTTCTTGTAAAATGCTATATTGGGTTTCTGAATTTGATTGCACAAATGGGGAACCAATGCACAAGTTTAGGATACCAGTACCTACCATATGTACCTATTTCTCTTCATTTGTAAGCTTAATATATCTATTTAGACTATACAGTACATTTAGTCACTATTATAACAATGTTTTGGTGGAACATTTTCCATCATGGACTTTTAATCATATTAACATGGACCATTTATGCTGCTGGTCCCTACCTTCTCTCATTTGCTTTACATGTCCTTTCAAAGGTACCGCCCATGCGGAATCATAATAACATTATTTCTTTATATGCTTATAAAGACACTCGAGCCTCATGCTGCAATACTAATTTAGTGTTTATTATATTTAATATGTTTATTAACCGCTATTTTTTGAAATATAAATATCCTGCTGTTAGTGTACTAGAAATAAGAAATAAAGGTATTTGGTCATATACTTTATATATATATTTAGAGACAGGAATTATGTTTGTTGTATAATAGATGTAGGTGAGAAATACTTGACAAATGTAAATCTTTGTCCAACATTGATACTGCCACAATCTTAGTTTAGGTTTACTTATTAAAACCAAGTTTCTAATCTTACATTTTTTTTTCTTTATTTCTACCAATCATATATTCTATTTTGTCAGTGCATTCAGTGTGATGTTTATTAGTGTATTATGAGGGAATTGGGTAGCTCAAGCTTTTTTTTTTGTTAGCTTTGGGGTAAGCAGTGCAGAGAATTGATCCCAAAACTAAGGTCATGTCTCCATGTTCCGCTCCTCCTGGCCATTCACAGTATGAGACCTGGGGCAGTGGATTTTATGAATGGCCTGGAGGAGGTGGAGACACAACCATAGCGATGGGGTCTATAAAAAAATGAAGAGGCTACATCCCATTGGCCTGGAAATACAGCGGGAGCTGTAATCATGTTGGCATGTAAACAAGCAGATTTGCAGGATGTAGGAAAAAGCCTGCTTGATAAGAGATTGCTGTTGAGGAATGTTTAACTGCTTTTGCCCTGGAAAGGTTATTGTGCCTGGAGTTGGGCGTAAACTTAAGCTAAACATGAAAAAGAAATAGGTTGATTGTTCACATCAGTTTTAAGCAGTATTCTACATAGTATACCCTAGGGCACCAAAATGGCAGTGTACCTACGGTATATCGCTGTCCATTTACAGGATGTAGTGGAAGCAAGACTACGTCATATTTTACAGCACTTACTGTACATTGTTTGTAATACAGCTTAGCACCATAACCATTTGCTGTTTTATGGCTCAGAATTCTCCACACTTCTCCCGATTATCATATATATTTAAAGCTTTTTTGTGCCTTTTTTCTTTGTTTTTTGGGCTTGTAGGCAAAATGATAAGTGAGAAGATATTTTTACACAATGAGGTAAGTCCTCTTTTGGACAGATCTCACAGAAACCAAAAGATTTCTCCTCTATTTCTGGTTTGGTAGCAACTCAAAGTTTTGGATTTTACCTCTAGCAGTTATAGGACAAATAGAGAGGTTATATCTCCCCAATGGAACTACTGAGAGCATTAAAACCTGAAAAAGGTTCTAACTCCTCCATATTTTAAAACGGGAACAAAAACTTGAGAATTTATACACCATTAAACTGGCCCTGTTGCTTTTATTTATTTACAGTCCTCATAAGATGTTAATATGAGTATTAGGATAAGTTAAACAACAGCAAGTGTATTGAGCGCTCAGACAGAAAAGGGGAACTATAGTAACAATGCGTCCAGCTGATCCTCATAAAGCAGCTTATGCCACCTTTTACCCTAATCTGAATACAGTGCCTATGTTGTGTTTCCCATGCTGACTGCTTGCAACGTGATTTCTTACAGTGCTAACATTAAAACATTAACACTTTCAAGTGCTGAATATAAAGGCGGAGGTTTGTTGACCATAAAAAAGTTAGCAGAAGTTTAAATACAAAAGAAAAAAAGGAAAGGATAGAGAAAAGAAGAATGAAAAGCCTAATGTTTGGGCAGACTGAATGGAAATGTGATGATAAAAAAGGTTGGGTTGTTTGTCCCAGTGTCCTGCTCCTATTCTGGTTGCCACGTGCTCTGGAAGGAGTCTATGACCGCTTTGGCAAGGACATGGGAGGAGGTGTTCATTAGGAGTCTGGCAGTGACAGGGAGGCTGTGAAGTTATACAGAGGAAACTGTGTATTCAAACTAAGGAAATATCCCTAGCTCAGCATGTAATGTACAGTATAAAAGGAAAAAACGTAAATGTTCTCAATGACGGGAAGCATCATAATATGCTCCAGTATCACATTTAACTGAATTATAATTATTAGAACATTATAGCCCCTCGCTTGTATAGCCTGCAGGTACCTTTGTGCAGAATGGGCTTTCTGCTGTTTCATTTGTGGTGTGTCAGAGCTATAGGAAATATGTAGTAAAGGCTGGATAGGAAATAAAAAATTATTACATTCTTTCCTATGTGATGTTCTTTTTCAGAAGGACCAAGATTTTTTACAAAGTCCTGAAGTTAACACTATCCAAGTGAATATTTTACAGTGAATACTGATTAGTTGTGATGAAAAAAAAACACACGATAACTCAATAGTTTGCTAAGATTAGAAAGTCCCCAAAGTTCCTTTGTTTCTCACCTGTTGATTTTTTGAACTTCATTGGACAATTTATGGCTCACTTTAGGTTAAGGTTAAGTGCTAGGGAAAGGGTAAAGATTACTGTAAGTGCTCAAGGGTAAAGCAAACCTGTCCATGCAAGGTTTATTTTAAAACCCTTATTCCAGCAGCACAGCATTAATTGGTCACTGCCCTATTCAGCCACTGGGAGTGATGGCTAAATCTGTTACTTGTTCTGGGTATGGAGGAGCATGGGGTTTGCCCGGCCATGTTTAAGCTCTAATTGGAAAACTGGAGTTGTGTTTTAATACTCCCATCTATGTTTTAGAAGAAGAGCAAAGGCTAGGTAACAATGTGCTGCTGTGTTGGGGGAGTTTAGGTTTTAAGGCATAAATTTAAGGATAAGTCAAGGGGAAACATAAGTGGCAGAAGAAATGTTAGTGTTAGGGACCCTTTGCAACAGAGTACATAAAAAAAGCTCAGGAAACGCTCAGAATTTTTACTTTTCTTGGTGCCAATACCTTGTGGCAAAAACTACCAGCACTAATAAGTAACAACTGTAACTCGCTAAAACATATCACTGCCAAAATAACATGCCAAACCGCATAGAGGCACAAAGCAGTAGACTCGACTTTAACAAGACACGAGTAAGTTATGGCAAAACCTTTATTACTACTAATACCTATCACAGTGGCCAATTCTGCTGCCCCCTGTTTATTACCAATAAAATCTACAGGTACCCAATGACACAAAACAGCTACACAGCCATTAAAATAGTACATTGACTAGAATATAAACCTTCATGATAATATTGGCATTAGACCAGTTGAGTGGGATTGAGGACCAAGCTATGATCTTTTGTGACAAATATTGATTTCACAGGGCAATCCATCCCAAATAATCATCTTTACCCTAAGACCCGTGGCTAGGAGTGTCTGCCTAGGTTAGAAGTAGTTCATTGGAAAAAGATTGTTCGGCAAGGATGTCATTTTGCCATGTTTGTCATGTTTTTTGTTGTGGTAAAGAAGAAGTCTTCCTAGTGCTAGTGTTGTGCCACATATGCTTCAATTACACTTATCAATCATTATAGACACATGCATATAGGCAGCACAGAAAAATAAAGTAGGCTGTTTTTGTATTATTACTTGTGAATCACTAGTGGGTATATTAATTTTATAAAATTATAGTTAGACTAAGATTGGTGGTGGGAACAGGCATTCACAGGCATCTCAAGGTCATTGCATCAACTATTGCACTGGTTCTTAATGAAGAAGAGGCAGCATACAGAACCACTAATTACTGCTCCCATTCATACCCTATGGGCAGCCACAGGCTAGACAATACATGTAGTATCTCAACCATGGGCATGGTTCACAGGAATTAAAGTAATAACTACACCACAACCTCACTGCACATCTGAATTGGCCCTACTCAATATTCCAATATTCTAAACCAGATCCAGACCAGAAAAACAAGGGCATGTCCTGGTTATCCTAACAGAAGTGCTAATTAAGGTGTCAAACATAGTATGCCTACAGGCTCTTAATATTAAAATCGACCTATGAACGTGCACTAAACATATGTAGCAAATAAATGCATATGAAGCAAATAAATTGATATTTTGGTCTTTTTTTTAATATTGTACGCCTAATCTGAATTTTCAAACACGTCCCCTGTGGGTATACATCTGCTTTAAAGATGGTAAAAAAAAAAGTAATGCTTTCCTATGCTTTTCCATTCTTTTAATAAAAAGAATGACAAAAAGCATGGTCAGCTGCTACATTAAGCATCACAACAGCACAAGTGGGATGGGGTATGTTGGATATCAATAAAAATAAATATGGATTTTCTTTTTTTTTAGACTGTTCAAGGTTCTTAGAATTTGAGGAATGGGTTTAATGCCTAAATATATGCATTACTAAATATATTCAATTAACTAAACTTGATTATGTAATATATATTGAAGGGTCATGTTCTATAAATAATGGTTGATATATAAATAAATTTAACAGCCTTGTTTGACCTTTTTAACATGATGAAACCTTGAAATAACTTTTAGGGCTTAGGAAACCCCTGATAAAATTATTATATGCACAGCTCACAGTACAGTAGTATGATAGTCAGAGGAAGAGTCCCGTTTACATTACTGGCCAGTGGGAAGAATGCCATCTCTACAGATAGCCAAACATTTCACTGGTGCCAATTAAATTGGGTTCAGGGGCACAAATTGCTCATGGGACAAGGAACCCCTGGCAATCTCTGGAGGAAACTTAGTTGAGAACCACTGATCTAGTAGTCTTATGTATAGTTCCCAATATCTACATAGTTGTCACTCTTGCTATGCAATGACAAGACACTGGGTCCCCTTTCCACTAGGGATGTTATCTACATAGATTCATTTTTTTAAAGTATCTTTAAGTTTAAATTTGTTCTCTTTTTTCTGATTTCTTTTAGAGCTAAACTGGTAGGTTTACTAACTACTGATTACACTAATCCTAAAAAAATGTCTGTGTTTGTTTGACACCAAGCGCCAAGTGGGCAGAGATTGTGAATAGGTATGTGTTAAGTGCTATGGAACATGTTAGTGCCTTTAAATGTGCAAAATGCTAATATTAAAACAGTGAAACTACTTCTTTGAAAACAGGGAAATGCATTTTAAAAGCTGGTGTCGAGACAAGCATCTAAATACAGAGCTAAAATACATATATGGCAGCTGTTTGCATGCCAAAATGATTTGTCATATTGTGCAGTTTATGGAATTTGGGTAAAAAAGTTTTTTTCCAGTTGAAGAGGAAAGACCAACCTCTTGCAAATGAAGCTTTTTTGGACATCACGGGGCTGACAGTTAGCAATTTAATAATTTGAGAGTCAAGTAGGCCTAAAGCTGAACAGCAGATTACTAAAATGTACCAGTAATGCAGTTATATTTTAATATAATATTACATGTATTTGAATGCAATTAGTATACATACCGTATTTTTCGGCATATAAGACGCTCCGGCATATAAGACGCACCCAATTTTAAAGGAGGAAAATCTAGAAAAAAAAGATTCTAAAAGATTATTCCCCTTCTGATCACCCTGTGCCAATTTATCCCCTTCTGATCACCCCCCCAGTTTTGGGGAAGAAAAAGTGCGTCTTATACGCCGAAAAATACGGTACTTAAATTTGACTTGACTTCACCCTCTTGTAAACCTCTGACCAACAGCACTCAAACTGGAAGAAGTATTAACAGTGGGGTAAAGATATCAGTCTACTGCTCCTTCTCTTTCCTAATAGGCATAGATTTTTAAAGTGTAGATGTGTAGGCAGCATTAAAACCATTCCTACATGAATTCACATATAGTGCTGCAAGCCATTTCTATACAAAGCAGTAAGCCTAAATGAAGAGTGCCCCACATGTAATATGATGCCCTTAACAGTCTCCTATTTTTCTTATATACAAGTCTGCAAAATGACTAAATTGTCATACACACACCATCCTTGCAGGATACACTGTTAAATAAATGTTGCATAACCTTTGCTGATTGTTATTGTAATATATCAAACGTAATGGAATTCCTGCTCAGTCATTAACATTTGCCAACCAGCAATAATTTTTTGTAGACCAAATTAAAGGCAACAGTGTGCTGGAGGCAGTTAAATAAAACCTCTGTAGTTTAAATACCCATACATTTCTTGGATTCCACATTCACATTTAGCTAAGATTAATGTGATTGCTTTGCAAAGGCTAAATTACATTTGGTAGGGTAATCCATGGCAATTCTAGTTGACACAAAAGCACAAATGAACACATACTGACACTTACTCTAAACTACATTCCTCCAACTTATTCACAAGTTGAAGGAGCAGTTCTATTTCCTCTTCTCCAAATGTACAGCTTTTTAGAAAAATGTAAATATAATTACTGAAACTAGACAAGAATATTTATGAGCTTTTGTAACATATGTGCAAGATTTGGAAAAAGGAGAAGCATAGGGATCCGGACTGATTCTTGTAATGTTGAGGATGTTTTACAGTTGTGAAAAGCCTTCCACATTACAAGAAGTCCAGGTAAAGGAGACTAACTACTACTAGATTTACTGTACAATGACCTTGATGAACAAGAACCTTCACAGGCAATTTAAAAACTACCAATTTGTTTATTTTATGTGTCATTAGAAGTGCAAAGTCTAACTTTAATAGTGAAATGACTAAAGTATGGACTGGCTGGAGGACCTCCAAAGCAGCCTAATACAGCTGGGTGGGCATACCAATAAAAATGTGATCATTATTGACAAAACAGCAGCATGGAACCCATCAGAGAACTGAGAAAATTAAAACTCAGTGATTAAAAAACTGTGTAGTTACTGAAATTAAATATACAATTAAGTTGTTAACCAGGTCAATAGAAGTCATTAAAATATTAATTATTAATTGTAGAAAGAAAAAAATAATTTTTAAGGAAGTTTTGTAATGACATTCTGCTAGTTTGCTAGAAATCGTCATAATTAAGTGGTATAATAATAATAATATTAAAAAAGTTGATCTTTAAGAACAAGAGAAAGAAAACAGAAAATATTATAAATAACAAGTAGAAATCTGGAACATTTTCAGTAGTATTCTCAATCATATCCCTCCCATAACAATATTTTAGAATTAATTTTAACTCTGGGTTATCACTATATAAGAATAAAAAGCTTAGTGAGTGTAGAGCTACAAATTATTATTGCCTCATGATCATCATCAGCTGCCCACCACAAGGTATCCCCAGTCTTAATACAGAGGAGGTGTACATAACGTGGGCAGAGAGAAGTACTGGGACCTGACTTTACTCTTTTCAGTGTAAATGTTGAGGATGAATAGCTCCACAGTGGCTGTTACTACTTAAGGTTTATTTGAAAGCCTTTATAGTTCTTAGTAATATTCAAACATTTAATTATCCACAGCCTGGCCACAGTTACACTCTGAATTGCTGACCATTTTCTGTCATTCTCTTGAGAATGCAAAATGAATAGAATTTCTTACTTGTACTTGTTTCCTTGTGTTAGTCAGTTCGTTGGACTGTGCTGTGTCTTGGCCAATTGCAAAATCTGTTTTTATTAAAGCACCATTGCTTAGTGAGATACTGTAAAGAACTTGACATGAACAGTCCAGAACAAACAGAGCTCCTACTGACCAGCCAGAACATAATGGGAGAGTGAACTAGAACAGTGCAGTCTTGCAGCACGGTAGTAACTACTAACATGTAGTAGTGATGCTAACCTTAGCACCACCTACTGTACAGCCAATGTAATCCTGGATAAATTGGGACTCTTTAATTCCAAAATGTGTTCTTAGATGTGAAAACACTTCTTTATATTGCAGTGTACATGAGATGGAACAGACTGGTCTTTAATTCTATTGCATTTCTACTGCTAGTTCTGTAGCCAGCAGGTTTAGAGATTTAGTTCTATACAGCTCTCAATAAAACAGCCCTGGGGCATTTAAAACATACCAGCAAATCCTCAGTGTTCTTGGCGGACCACAATGTTTTTTCTGTACTGGCATATTGTGAAGCCAAATGTCAGAAGTGTACAGACTGCCTTTAGTTTTGCTGTAAAACAGTGTTTGCATGGCTTATCCACAGGAGTTCACGATAACTTTGTATTCTTGACCTGTATTCCTGCCAGAATGGTCAAGTGGCAAGTATAGGTTGGAACTACAATAAAATCTACTACTGTGACCAGTTTTAATAGGCGCCCTGCTTGTAGGCAATGTGCAGGGACATCAACAAATTAAATCTACTTTCACACCTTTGTTATATAGCACAAGGACTAATTGTTAATTGATTTGTTATCTCTTTTTTTATCAGTTTTTTTTTCCGTTTCCAAACTTCTAGATCAACAGTTGTTCTCCTATTTCACTTTAGTCATTTTTCTGGACACACACTGCTAAAAGTGCAAGGGTTAATGTCCGCTTCCTAACAAAAGTATGTGTTTCAACAGCATATAATACATGCTTCCTCAGTTTAAAAGTCACCTAACCATGACATGTGCCTTGCCTAGCAAAGACAGCAAGTAGTGAAAAAGGAAACTCACTAATAAGTTCATCAGCCTGCACTCATTTGCACCTATAAGTCTTTCCTGTGTGATAAGTCACTTACTGACGATATATTCATAGCTACATAGTAAAAGTAATGCCCAGCATCAGGTTTTCTGGGCATTCCTGTTTCCCACTTCTTAGACTAGCTGCCCACCTCAACGACACTCCCTCTCCTTCCTGTTACATTCTTTTGTGAAATGTCCTGAAGGGAAAAATGACTTTGTGTTGATTTGTCTGGGTTGTGTGTTCACCTCCAAATTAGTCTTTTATGAAAAAGCTGGGCTCAGAAGACTTAATTTCATTAAAAACATTCTTTTCATATTTTTATAAAGCCCGGAAAATCCACGGTGCTTACGCAGGGAATGCAGTCGGAATGTAAATGGGCTTATTGTGTATTAGGTACTGTATCATATAAAGCAAGTGGGTTCAGGAAGCATGAGAGCAGAAAAAAATTAACTATATGGAGGTCTGCATCTTAGAATGTCAAATGCTCTTGGTAACACCCTTAACACCTAATGCTGATAACATAGCCATATCTACACAATTTGCCTGAATGTTATTGATATACATATATATGCTTGTAAGAAATGCTGTATAAACAGCAAACAAAATGAATATGATGTGCTACAATATCTACTAAAAAGTCATGAAGGTCAGGGCCTACTAATTTATTGTAACTTTCCAATGTTTGTTATCCAGTGACATTTCTTTTTAAGGTAAAACTGCACAGATGAAACTGGAACCTGTAATGGGGGACGTGTAGAGATGCCTTTAAGCTCTATGTGGTGTTACAAAATAGTGAGATTTTCACATACAGCGTCAGCAACACCTTACATTGCAACCACATATTTTGGTTATGTAGCTGAGTTTTTAACTTTTACATTTAGCTTGGCTTAAATACAGTAACAGCACACAAATTAGATTCATTTGAGCTTGAAAAAAAGGCTTTTTTAGGTAGTTTTACTGAAAAAACAAAAACAATTTAGATAAGAAAATGGTAAAAATTGGCTTGCGTAGAAAGTATGCAAGCACTTATATATGCAACAAGTAGAAGAAGGCAAAGGAGGTTGAAATAAAATGTAATATTTAAGAGACAATATCTAGAACATTGTTCTGTTTATGTACATTGTTCTGTACCTTGTTTCAGTTGTAATAAAAGAGAGGGAAACAAGACAGGTTTTAAGTTTAAATAAATCTTGCACTGTATTGTTTGTGGGACAATAGCTACAGATATTGTATATTAGATGGACAGCAGGTAAACAACTTGGTAAGGCTGCAATATGGTGGGTGTGACAAGGTAGGTTTTGTCTTGGAATAAATATTAGAGTGTATTTTTTGAGACAATTGCCACAAATATTATGTTGCTGCTAGACAGTTTTATCTTGAAATAAATGTTAGGATGTATTTTTTGAGACAGTATCCACAAATATTGTGAAGTAGTTAGACAGCATGTAAGGCTATAACATAGGTGGGGGAGGCCTCAACTTTGTTATTGTAAAATTATATTTTATTAGTACATGTTTTATTTGTTTTTATAGAAGATTGGTTGCCACTTGGTTTTGCAAAGACAATTGGTTGCAAGGACAGACATTAGGTTGCTAAAACCAAACAAGGGCCATATATAACTTGCAGCTGACCACAGCACTCTACTGCAGACTCAATCACAGTCTCAACCACTCTCGTTCAGTTGACATATACAGTATACAAAAACAACGACACCAGTATTGCCTATTGTTCTAGTTCATGGAGGTATAAAGGTTTAAGAAATGAACTGGCTATGGTTCCCAGCTCAAAAAACTATTTTTTGCAACAAAATATCCATAAACAAATCTTTGTATGTAACTTAGGTTAATAGAGAACAATAACTTCAATATATCATAAAATTGTGGGCTTTTGATTTCAGCTGGGATTTGGAAATCTATATTTTGATATTAATTCTCTTTTCAGCTGAATTAATCTAATCAGATGCCTAAGCAAATATTTATTTTGCCATCTTCTGTGGTAAACTTTGTCAGTTTTAGTAAGTGTTACAAGGCTTTTTTTCACAGTTTATCATTTGATCTAAACAGACTGGCCACACATAAGACAAATATTTGGGTAATCCAATAAAGATACAACAAACCTTATTTACTTTCAAACATTCAACGCTCATGAGAATGGAGGTAGTGGCAAAGTTGTTAACACCCTTACCTTGCAAAGCTAGAGTCCCAGGGTTGCACCTCAGCCAAGTAACAGAGCTTGTATGGTTTCCATGTGTAGGCTACTTCTGGGAACCAAAATAACATACACATGACTTGAGTCTCATGAGGGAAAATGTACTTTACAATTATTGGTTCGGCCCAATACTGGCAAATATTATTTGTAAGAAAATATTTGTAAGAAAATGCTTTACTTTTTCAATGGTGATAGTTTGTGCTATTCAGTGTTTGATTTAGTTAAATTTTCATTAGATCAAACAAAAATGCACCCACTCTATATTCTACAGTTCTAAGTTTATGGGTCTTCAAGAGAAAGATCAGTAAATGAAACAAGTACTGCAAATCACTTAATCCTTAGCATAGCTTGAATCAATTCAGATGTAATTTTTTGAAGAAATGTCTTTAACTATGTGTTCTTCTTATAACAAGATGGGAGTATTTGTGGGACTGTAAGTGTCAGGAAGGGTTAAAGAACGACACAAAACACTCAGGCTTAGCTTAATGAAGGTATTACTTATCTTTATTGGATGCGACAATGGTCCAAAACAGCAAAAGTTCCATCAGCAAGATCACAGGACTCGGTTTACCCCAGGGAGTGTCCATTTCCATATCATCTAACGGAGAAGAGTCAGGCAGGGAGAAGCTGGCATTTCTTTACACTTATCTAGAAAATGTCAGCATCAGCACTCAATTCTATAATGACCTGGAGTTAACAAATATACACTAATCTCAACCAATCAACTCGTTACACAACCATTGCTAGCTCATTTTGACCTAGTATGAGAATATATATATATTTATATATATATATATATATATATATATATATATTGTATATTACCAGTTTCTTTCTTTCTTATGACCCATCAGGGCTTAACAGCCATAACTTTCTTCTTATCAGGTCACTCCCACCCAAACTAGGAAGGATGTTCACAAGGGCACAGACCAGACAGTTTACACAAATCCACCTGTACATTCACATCACTCTCCAGGGGAGTAATCTGAAAGACTCACCATTCCAGCTACATTTCCTGTACATTTTACAGTCCTACAAATGACAGTAGGTCTCCTATATTGTAGAAAAAATTGTAGAAAAAAGAAATGTTGTCTAAATTCTTTCAGGTACCATTTTCTAATACCATTTTTTTATATTTGCTTCTGATTTGTAGATCATTACCATTTATTATGGACACCATTATTCAACTATACAAAAGCAACTAAATGTTTATGTCAAATCACTTATCACTATTGGAAACCTGTGAAATGTGGAACCTATCATGAATGACAACTTTTTGTAAATGCTAATTGCTTAGATGTGTCTTGTTCCAGTGTTTTCTGAGTTACTGACCTGATACTAACATCTTACACTTATTTCAGCCCAGTGTCAGTGGGCCTGATTTAATAAAGCTTTTAAAGACTGAAGAAGATAGACTATCACCGAAGAACGTTTTCTGTGTTTTTTTTCGAATGTACTTCCGACCACAACCTTCCTTGTAACCTTTCTAACTGTGCAGCTTTAACTTGTATTGAGGGATGATACTTTGAAATACCCAAGTGCCTTTCCCTGTAGACCTTCTGTAAATGCTTTTTCAGGGCCAGGTTTTAGCAATTAGGAGATAAGAGGTCTATCAGTGTCTCTGTGTAGTTTGTTTGGGTGTTTAACCATAAATCATATGGGCTAAAGTTGAACCACACATTTTCTTCAGTGCAATACTCTAGGCCAACTTTTCTTAACCTCTTTAGCATGAAAGGGCTGTTGAAAATATCCCTCATGTCTTCTATAATGCTATAATTACGGTATCCATAGCTCACAGTACATTAGCGTGACACAGTAGGAAGAATGTCTCTTACATTTTTGGGCAGTGAGACGAATGTCACCCTTACAGATAGCCAAAAATCTATTTAGTGTCAGTTAAACTGACCTGATAGGCACAAATTGCTCATTATTAAAGGACCCCTAACAACCTCTGGAAGAACCATAGGGTTCCATGAAACCCTGGTTGGGAAACACTTCTCTAGGCCAAAGCATTCCCCAACACATTTTTAGCAGAGAAGCTAAACCAGATGACCATATCCCAAGCTATAAAGCAAACAATTGTACTGTAATTACCTGTATGTCCCTAGATAGCAACAAAATACCATATAGCAATCAGGATGTAACTGTACTCACATTGGCATGTTTAATAAAGCATAACTGCTAAACTGACTCTTTATTTTAATTGGCATAAGTCCACAACCTGATAGTGCCATTTAGAATAGAATTTATTTAAACACATTCCTAAATGTAGACCTTATGCGCTTAAATGCATTGGTATATTTAAGCAAGTGATAACAATTTCATCACGTTAGTAAATTTGGCAACCACAACCAAGTTCAGAATACATTGGCAAATGCTATCTTGGATGATGACCTTAAACCGGAATCATGTGTAGCTTTTATAATCCCCAACTATTTCCAGGCAGCCTTAGCATACCACTTCTCACTCTCTTCCCAGTTATATATGCCTAAATTGGAAATTTACCCACCCTTTTCTATTATACAATAAACATATCTTTTGGAGGGCATTCATTATTTCCTGAGACGTTGTCACCATGTTTGCTTTAAGGAATGCATTCTGTTTATAGTATTTGGATATTCCATGAGCTACTGGTGATAGTGTCACTGGGTTTTTAGTTGAATATCTAAAGAGATGTATGGGGAATGCATTCCACAAAAGGTAATAATAAAGTAAGCTCACAGGAATGCCTAGTGGGTCATTGAGACAGGAAGTGATGGGAAATCTCTCCAGTGAGATAAACTACTTTTCAAACTATTTATTTTGTGTGTAGTTCTATTTTACAGTCTAATACCTTACATCTGAAGTTCAGGTGAAACATTTTTAAATAGTATTCTTGCGTGCATCTTGGTGTTTCTATAGTTCTCTGTTTTCTGCATAGGCAATATGCTCACTACTTTACATAGGGTTTGTAAAGACATTTGGCCTTCCCAGTTTCTCTTTTGGAGATATTGAGTAGGGATGAGCGAGAATGCCTCTGACATCTGAAAATTTCCTCGAACTTCCAATGGGTCCGCAAAATTTCGGCGAACCGATTTCACGGACCCATCGGAAGATTGAGGAAATCATTACAAGATGATTCTCATGGCTGCTTTCATGAATGCAGCCGTGGGAATCCTCCTGTGTGCAATCCCTGTGCACTAGAGGTTAAACGAGGGCTTAAATGAGAATCTCTATCCAAGAACACATACTACAGGGCTGCAAGAGCAATCAGGGGAGCAGAGCTGTCAGCTGTTCTGTGAGCAAGAACAGCCCAATTCCCGGTGAGTTCGAATTTTAAAATCTCGCTCGCTCATCCCTAATTTTGAGGAACCTGTTTAATAATGAGAGACACAGAAAACACAAAATCAGCTCTTACAAAAGGTTTTCTCCTACAGGTGATAATTTTCACCTTCCCTCTGGTAATAGGCCTATCTAGAGGACTTGGCCAGGAAGGCTCTTTAGAAGATAGGCACACTGGATACATAATGTCCTGACATTGGAGAGTTAAGTCTTGCTCATGATCAAAGCACTAGCCTCTGATTCCTAGAATGCTGACCAGGGAGGTCAGATATACCTGCTTCACAATCATATGGGAAATGGTTGGCTTTCTGGTATACAAATACCTAACATAGAAATGAGGGAACAAATTGTATTTCTCCCCACTTTTTTGTTCCTGAGTTCCCACCAATGTTTTGCCTTCCAGCCAACTTAATGAGTATTAGGGTAGAAGTGCAAGGTAAAACTATTAGCATAAATTTATTAGCTTTTCTAGTGTGAATTCTAAGCCCTCCTACCACCTCTACCACCAAAGAAAACATGCTGGAAGAAGTAGTCTACTAGTTACTTAAAAAAGGAACGAGCTGTTCAATATGTAAAGGTTAATGCTTATGTACACAAATCTTTTATAACCCCTATACAACCACTATACTTGGCTGGGCCAAGCATCGATAGGATCAACAGGTATTGTGAGCTCCTATAAAACAGCAACTACAATAAGCTATATTAAAGAGATCAAGAGGCAACTCATAAGACAATGTAATTGCATGAGATTACATACACTTTAAATGTTCTTTTAATAGAGAATGTGACAATTGTATTCTTCATTTAAAGCAAAAAGAGTTCACATTGTGCTGATTTGGGCTCGTGGTGGGTATTAAAAATACCTTCCTGTTCTATGGGACAGACGAAAAGCAGGTACTGTTCTCAAGCTGAAAGAGAGATCTGATGAACATATTAACAAGCATTTTTTCAAAATCAACAATCGTGTTAAGATTTATAATGTATATACACTGCAAGTAACATGCCGTACTTGCCAGATAGGTCGATCATATTCATACACTAGCACTTTTTCTGTCCATTGGTTTTGGCTGGAAAGACCATTATTTCACCCTAAAATGTTCAAGTAAAATGAGCCTGCTATTTATTAAAAAGAGTTTATAATGAAAAAATAGCCAATTCTAAACCCAAATTAAATGAGAAACTCAGGATTTTCAAAACCTAGTGTCTCATTGTCCTACTGATAGGACACCACACCTTGCTTTCTTTTTTCTTTTTTTTTTAACAATTTATTGTAAAAAAAAAAGTGAAAGAGTTAGGTATAACTTTTTTTCTTGTTGTGTTTTCTCTTCGTTTTTACAGAAGTAACCAGTTGCTTACTTTGGCGTTTTCCCAGCTGGTTCTTTCAGAGTTACAATAAAGCCTCATTTTGCTGCTGTTTTCTTTTAATTCAAACCAGAAAACGCCAGTCATGGGTCTAGCCAAACAGGAAAAAAACGTTCCGATAATTGATCGACTTTTACTAACGGCTGAAATTAACCCTCCAGAATCAAGCCAGTACAAGCCAGCCATTCTTTGGTTCTTATAGCTGTTTTTTAAGTTGCATCTGTAACAGCACACACATATATAAATAATGGCAGTGATCACAGTAAAATAGTGGTGGTTGGTGCTTAAGTAGAACTAGGCCAAAAGTTCTTCATACTCTATACAAGAGCGTAATGAAGAGTTACAAATCATTTTATTGTTGTCATTCTTCTCTTTTCTTTTACTGATGACCAAAGGCAACAGAATAGACTGAGAATCAATAGGATATTGGAACATCTTTCCTAAAAGTCCCAGTTTAAAGCTAATTCACAGGCAGGAATACATTTCTGTTCTTCCATTTCTTTGATTTGCACAACTCTGGCACACAACAAAGCCCCGTTTGGCAGAGCAGGGTGCCTGATTTTTCTTCACACTTACACTTATAGGTCATCCCCATCCTATAACCTGGACTGCAAAAAGAGAAACAGCAGACTGATTAGCTCATCTTGCTGTCACATGCAAATAACAAGTCAAATGATTAAACTGACTATTTTGAAAAATGTATCTTAGGATACATTGGTAATAAGGAGCTGCACCAATTAATAGCTTTTATAACTGAATATAATTCAGCCAGTGTTTATTGCAATAAGTATAACCTAATTCCATATGGTATTTTTACTAGACAATGTATGGCAAAAAACTGTAGACTAATAGATCCATGTTCCTGATAAAAGTACCTGTCAAACCTGTGGAGCTTTATAAAGTCACTAGCTGTCAGGTTTTGTTCCTGACAGGTGGTAGCTTTCTGGTCCCTTTGCACTTTGCCATAAAAATACAATTTATAAGACATGATAGTTTCTGTCCACTTAAACTCTCACTGAGCTTTACTCCATACAAACTCCCTACACTATGCCCTTTCTTTTCAATGCGAATAAAGAAGCTGTCTCTTCTGAACCATATGAAGCAAGACTATGGGTCATAATGCCAACATTTTTGTTTAATTAAAGCTATTTTTCCAAATACAGTATGTTTTGCTTGGATGCATTATGGATGTATGGATTCTGCACAACACTACTTCTATTGTTTTGTATGCTGTACGTAATATGCCAGTATTCTGTTCATATGGACGCTAAATGGTACCATTATCCTTCTTTCTCATACTGGTGTAATTCTCAGAATTTGTTCTTGTTCAATGTGTGCGGAAGGTAAACTGTGCCATTTCTTTCAGAATGCTGGAAATGATTCTCAGTATCTATTATTTGTATGGCTTCTCTTATTCTGTATCCTGGGTATAATTTGTAGAATTTGTATTTATGGACTTCTTAACATCTGTTATTAACTACGTAAATGTTCTGTACAACTTACCAGGTTGCTTAATGTGAATCTTGGCATTTACATTAAAGGCTAACTTACTTAGGTGTTGTGGTGAATCACAACCACACACACCATACCTTATCATATCTTACAATAATGCACAGGTATAAAAGGACAGAATGAATGTCACCCCTAACATACATATGATACAGAAAAATGCACCTACCCTATAGTGCACTGCTCCACATGGTTGGAGATCATCCATTTGTACAATATTTGTCTATGTATCTGTTCAGTGTGTCAAATCTTATCTGGAAGCAGTGCAGTCTAAGAAGCAGAATAAATAGGTGCAACGGTTTTGCTGTATAAATAGGAAGCTTGTAGTGGTTTTTTTTACTCTATTGTCTAGTTTTTTTCTAGACAGTAAAGAGTTATTACTCTTTTTCATTATTTGTTACTAATGCATATTATCTATACACATATGAAGTCCACTTCTATGCAGGGTTGGATTTTGCCTCTCCCTAAGCAATGCTCTCTTTAAACGTTCCCCATTATATGATGATCAATTTGGCCTGGTGAGTCACTGTCCTTTTGCATAGTGCAAAACAGAAATGTCATAATGCCCAACTTTTTTCTGTCTACCTGGGACTTTTGGGTGTTCCCTTCGGGTTTTATATGTGCCACATTCCTTCTGTTCTTTAAAACATAAGGGAAATCCGTCAGTTATTAGGATCACGCCAGGTATGAATATGGCCACTTACATTTACTTTCCAACTAACTTCAAATATTAGACCATCAATCTTAAAAAGGTCTTCAGAAAAATGTACAATGAATGTAATACCAACATGGATTGTGTGACAATGTTTGAATAAATGGTAGCAGTCACAGTAATTTCTGCTTCCTCTTCATACACTTATCCCAGGTAAAAGTTTTCATACTTAGTGATTGTTTATTGGGACTGAAGGAACAAACAAACGCTATACAGACAGTGCTGTTCTATGAAGAGGGTAGTGGAGAAGACAACCCGAAAGCTGCATCCTACCCAAAAGTCAAGAAGAGTGGTTATTAATAGTCTTTTATTATATGATCCAGCAGAGTGGATCACTAAACAACATTTTGGGAGAGATGTACTAGCACTAGATTTTACCCTAAGAAGATCACAAATGATTGTCATGGGTGATTTAAATCTAGCATATGTAAATCTGGTCCCTTATGAGCCTAATGGTCATACTTGGACACCATAAACGACTGATATACCAAGAAAGTGGCAGTAAGTCCTAAACTATGTTAGTGCAATGTCTGTTTGGTTATCTCTAGTAGCGTAATTTCTGTTGGGTTTTAAGCATTGGAAATTGCATTTCATTTACGTGTGTGTAACAGCAGGCAGCCACTCTGTGTATTGAAAGTTTGATTTGAAGGAAACAGTATTTTAATAAGTGAAGGTCAGTGGAAGTTTATTTTAACAGTCATATACCAAGTAGGGTTTGTGCTTTGCTAAATGTTTGTTTTATTTTTTTAAGACATTGAACAAATAAAACTTATGAAAGCCACCAAAAAAAGTGTCATAATATGCTTACAGATGGAGAATAAAGCACATTAACTCAATCAACAAACATAAAATGTCAAGTTAATTACAAAGCAAACATCCTGGCAATTTACATAATATTCTTCCTAGAGAATGTAAATATACAGAAAATCACTAACCCATGATGGGCTACATAACATCTTCCTAACAACTAACCATCATTCCCACTGACAGAGGCACTGTTGGGGTGAACATATTAAGACATGTAAAGAATGCTATGCCATTAAAATGTATTCAGCTGGTACTGAATCAGCAGAAAACATTGCATTTCAATTGAACCTAAAATTATGTTTTCTTTCTATGTGACCTACTTACCCTGGAATGATTTAGAAAATAGTGTTATAGGTATAGTGTTGGAGGTATTGATAAAGTAAGGTAAGGGAAGGTCTGTCTCTACCATAACAATTTAAACTAGCAGTTGTGATTTGAAAAGATTACTGAGGATCCTTGTATATATTGACTTCATGCTCTTCACACTTCTGAAAAGGAAGCCAGCCACTTGGTCAGGTAATTGAAATTTCTGAAAAGTTATGAGTACTTTAAGTACCATTGCTATGCGTGCGAGGAATAACCTTTTTTTTAATCTGTCTTTTGTCTGTGCCATCATGTTGCATTTTGCCTAGGAATAATGACAACCACCACTTTTTGATAGACTTACCCATATTGATGGCTGGTATAATGATACAATAGACAAGTCTGGATGTAGTGTGCTATTTAAATTTACTGTGTCAGGTTAAATATAAAAAAATGAAACAAAGGCTCATGCAATATAAAGATTATATATACACACCCCTTCAGGAACTTGTATCACCTGCCCTAACTCCATTAACAGTGATGCAACCTCTTCTAGAAGTGGCAGAAGCCCTTGTCTCTGTCCATTGTTTAATCATTTAGGCTTGGGATCACAGCTAAGTCTAGTAATAGGTAGGGATTAGAGCAGCCTTTCCTAATCTTTCTAGCAACCTCTAAAGGAACCCTGGTTAAAAAACAATTGGCTAAAGAACTGAACCATAGTGAGATTTGGGGGACACAGGCATCCATAAATCCCAAATGTCTTGAATGCAGAAGAGAATATTGAGGGCTACAAAACTGTTATGGGCCCCAGACAAAATGATACTTGCATTTGTCCTGTAATTAAAATATGTCTGAAAGAGAAAACATTCTCACAAGGCTACACTATTGCTCAGGCACTATTTTCCAGGAAGATTAAAAAAATTAAAGAGAATGAGATCCAGAGAATAATAAAAATGGATGAAGGGTTTGCTTTTGTGAGTGGAAGAACTGGTAAGAGAATGGTTAAGATATAGGCTCAGTGCAAAGGCATGTAGGTCTTACTGGATTGGTGGTTAAAGTTGAGGGGAGCGGGGAAAAGCTACAAGGGTTGTTCCCCTCTCCCTACTCTCCCTTTAGGTAGGGAGAGGGGAGTTTTTGCACTCACCAGTTCTTTAAAATGAAAATAAAAAGGGTGCTGTGGCCCTTTGAACCCATGTAAGTAAATGTCATTATTTTAGGAGGACTAGGAATGCCAAAAGACAATCTAGTTAATTAAGTAAAGCAGCTTACTAATACTGTGAGTGGCCCTTTTTATCTGCCTTTTAGTCTTGCCTTTTTAATGCCTTTAGTCTTTATATATATATATATATATATATAAAGACTATATATATATATATATATTTATATATATATATATTGCAGCGCAATGAGGTAAACAAGATAACAAAATGGGAAGGTGACTTTTGTGTTGAATTCCAAGATTTTGTTGTCATCATGCTTTAGGCCTTCAGGAATGCCTAGCCTTAACTTCTAAAAACTAATGCCTTTTTTTTTTTTTTGGAAACTCTTTGTACTGTTTTCCTTTATTGCTCTTAAATGTTCCATTTTATCCAAACCACAGGCTCCTAGGTTCTTAGAAGAAAGGGTGAAATGATATTTCTAAAATACCCCAAAAGACTGCAGTATAGTTAACACTTATTTTCTGCCTGGCAGCTGATAGTAAAAGAGGTGTGATCAGATTGCAGGCCCTGTATGAAAGACATACTTCACCTTTTAAAACCGGACAAGAGCCTAAACCAAACACCATGGACATAGTTAAACATTGTGGCTCCCAAGTGGTATTGTTGTAGAAAAAACACTACTTTCACACTAAATAGTTGATGGCCATAAAGGTTTTAAATAATCCCTGACCTGCCAAGAGAATTTGCTGTTTCAATTGAAAAGTTTGGTCCTGTTGACAGTAATGTTACTATGGAGGTGGTTATATGAGGGGGAGTTATGCATGTTTTTGTTCTGTTGTCTGAGATGCAAAGGGTTGGTTGCATGTTTTGTATAGTATTATTTTACAAATAGCCCCTTAAAAAATGTAAAGCTTCTGATCTGAATATTCTAAAAAGAAAAAGTGAACCCATGGTTTTGCTAAAGTAGTTTGTTAAAGCACAATGTATCATATTCAACTGTAATTTTCAAAGTAAAACATACATGTTTTCACATTTTTCATCATTTGTTACATAACGAGGCTATTGATTCGCTGCTTTCTTGCTGTCATGTCACACCATGCATTCATGCATGCATTCCAGCAAAGGTTGGATGGCAGTTCTCTAATTGTGACAACAGTGGATTCAACTTGTGCTGAACGTAGTCTCCATCTGAAGCCTGTGTAACATTGTTACAATGCTAAAGTGCATCTACAGTATGAAGTACTTACCTTGTGCATGCATGGGGGTTGTGTTATCCAAACCCAGCCAATACTGATGGCCAAAAACTTCAAACCTGGTGTAAACACAGAAAACACAATAATGGAGGGTTGATTTTGGTGGGTAAATCTGCCAAAATCTGCAAATATACTATTCATGCATGCAGATAATAGGGATATCTTCTGGGGATCCAGCACCTCTAACTGAAAAAGGTAAATTCTGCTTTAACTATACACAGGTCTTCATTTGCATAGGCTCTCTTATTTGGCAAAATATTTGTTTAGACTTCTTTTCTCCACCAAATGCTCACCTGTACTTAGAATACTCCCTGGCTGTGATGGTGATCTGATGGCTTCAATACATTCCCTGAACCAGAAGTATGCAGACCAGGTGTTCTGACTGATTTTCCCTGTTTGATGGCTTGTTCTGGATCATTTTCAGTTACATACAGGCAGGGAACTAGCAGAAAGCTTCCAAGATAGAGAAGCAGATTCTACAGATAGTAGAGGATAGAGAAAAGGTGGGAGTACGGCAGCAGGGCAGTTAGATAAACATCAGGAGGACATAATGGAAGTGTCTGATGCCTCTTTTTATAAGAGGAGGAAAAATGCAGTAGGTGCCCTCTGTCTAGGAAGGTTCGTAAGTTGTCTCACCTCTCTAAGGCTGGTTACATTTACGAGACACATACTTTAAAAATAAGCAGTGTTTCATTGGTTTCTAGATACACAATCTCAAACATGGGCCTAAAAATATATACAGCAACATTTCCTGAAGATCACTTCTCCAAACATGCAGTGGTATTTAAGTTAATAATAAAAACAGTTATAGTTCTAAAGTGGTAACTTGAGCTACTTAAGAGTAGTTATTTCTTATTCTGCCATTACTTGATTATACAATGCAAAATAAATAACTGGAAAAACATACACAGGTGAATTCTCACATATACTGTAGGCTGTATGTGGTCTAATATATACTGTAGACGTTTATGACATGTTTTATTAATGTATTTGTAAAAAAAGGCACAGAAAAAATCAGTGTCAGACAGTGGATAATAAGTATTAAAATATCTATTTTAATAAAGATCTTTGTGCCTTGATGATAATTATAATAAAATGTTTAGAAATAAATAGGAATGTAAAGTGTTTCTTTTTTAATGTTGCAGTGAAAATCTTGAGAAAGTTTGATATTGGTAGCAATGTTCTCAAATTTTCTCTCATTTTACTCCCTCTAGTGGAAAGTAGGAATAGCAGCAAATGTAAAAGGAAGGCTAGTAGACAAATGTATTAGCACATGTACAAAAACATATTACCTATAACTTTTTTATATATTGAAATATATATATTTGGTTCCTTTTATTATTAAAATATTTTCACTAAATTCATAACAATTTGGGCAACCCAAAGAGCTGTAAACTGTTAAATTGCATTTTGCAGGAATTTAAATGCCAAATAATACTAAACAAAAAAACAGCAGTTCTGCAACTGTGACATCTGGAAGTTCAAGAAGAAAGAATCAAATGACTGCAGACTAGACTGTAAACTGCTAGTCCTGTCCTTTAACTAAGGCTCTTGAACTAAAATACAGTGATTTAATTTTTGCACTTTTGCCATGCAGAAGTATTAAAATGAAAATGAGAAAGTACTGGAAAGGTATAACTGCAAAGCTACCTATAACGGCATCCTTTAGCAGAAGCATTTTTTTTTTTAGCCCTATGATTATATTAAAGAAGACCTGACTTGGGAGAATTGCTAGGTGACGTTGGCATTCATTTCTGACATTTTCAGGCTGATCCCCCGCCTTCCATATGTTGATCTGGAACAAGTATGTAGATAAAAAACACAGAGTATTATCGGGGTCACCAATATAGTTCTCATATGTCTGCTCATTTATTTTTTATAGTTTGGTAAGCAGTTATCATGACCATATTAACATGCACCCGGCAATAATGGGTGTTATGCTCCAGAGTGTTTTCTTTAGCTATTCAATCACTTATTCTCCACCCACAACACAAACTTTCTCAGGAGGTCCAACAGACATATTTACAGAAATCTGTCATGATATTAGGAGCTGCCATTGCCATCCCTATCGTTGCCTTCCGCTTAAAATAAAAGATTTTTCCATATTTGATGCATGTATGGCTAGCTGCCATCTAATGCCTGTAGGCATATCATCTGTCAAGTACTCTGCGAAAAATCATCTACCATTGACCCAAACTTTCTTGCTCATCAATTACTAGTCATGTGCACTTATTATCTGTCACTTTCTTCAGCTGGTTGGCTGGCTGAAAATAAGGACTGTGTTAATATTTGGGCAAGGGGTTTATTTACCCCATTGCCATCATCTTGCCCAATACTCTAAGGCAAATCATTTCTGAAAACCTGAGTTACTTTAAAAAAAGTCGCCACTAAATCATAATTATTTCCAAGATATCCTTAGCCAAACACAGGGAAGTCGGTTTAATGCTTTAGAACTACTGTATAAACCTTTGACAAAAGCTTACCAAGCAAGTATCAGTCTGTCCTAAATTCTCAAGATCAAAAACACTTTTAGTATAATTTGTTCAGAGGCTATAGCTACCAAGTTTTTACTCATTTACTAGCTTGGTATAAACTGCTTGTGTCATTTGTTACACCTAGAATTTAGTGCAACCAATGTAGTAAACATGAGTAACACATACCACACATAAGCAAAAACAGCTTGTTCTGAGTGCAAAGTTCTGATCTACTGACTTCTAGTTGGTTGCAAAAGTTTGCTTTACTTTGTCTTTAAAACTTTACTCCTTGCAGTAGTTATTAAATAGGTATGTTGATATATTATCAGAAGTTATAGTATGCCAAATTATTAAGGTAAAATGGCTTGGTATCAGTCTGCACGTTTGTGGCGCGTTTGCTATGGGGATATCAGCAACTCTGCTTGGTATGAGGCCTACGGTATACTCAAAGAAAGTGCAGTCATTATGTTTTCTTTTTAATAAAAGATAATAATGTATTGATATCCCAATCCTATCATTTAAGAAAGAAGGATCAGCACTGGACAGCTCAGCAAGTACAGCCCCTTATTGTTTATTTTAAAGTGGAAGTAAAGGTTTGTACACACCAGCTGTCTGGCATTGCCCAATGCAGTGCCAACTTTGACTGCAGTTGGTGTACAATGAAACAAAATTAGGACGTGTCATATTTTTGCAAAGTACATTTCAATTTTTATGAGCCAGTTTTCTAACCCAGACATCGCAGTCACACAGCAAAGCCAGGATCTGACTTTGGTTTTCACTGTTGCAGTTAAAGCAAAACATGTTGGTCAAGGATCAGCCTAGACTGTGATTGGATAACACAGAAGCACACTGGTGAGGTCTTATTTGTACTTATCCTTTCTATCAATGAACCCCTGGTACATTGTACAATATATTAAAGCCTACGTGGCCTATGGTGCAACCTATTCCTTGCACAGTCTAAATCATGCTGTGCGCAGGGTACCATCAGAAGCTAAGATAAAAGACTAAATAGTTTAAATTAAAATATATTTAGGGAAACTTGAGTATTTTATATGTATCTACACTAGTACTTTAAGCATGGTACCTTCTTATAGAAATCAGGGTTTTAGATGTAGGATCAGCAACTCTTGTTGCTTGCACTAATTTATTTTATTGCGCATAGACTGGTAAACAGTAATTGCCAGAACATATACCAGTCAGCTTACTGCTAATACATTTACCCTAGTTTATGGTTTACAAACTAGATATCCTCCAAAAGTGATTTCAAGTGATTGGATATTATTTACAGTTAGAGCTTACTGTGCAGTTTAGGGTTTTGGAAAAGTAATGTTTCCTGTGCACCTAAGAAAATCTCCAAGACCAGATACAGACATCCAGTAATCTTCTTACTAATCAAAGTTCAATGTTTTTCCATGGGCTTGTGTACATAGGTATTTGTAAAGCAGCTTAAAAGGATTTGGAATGCAGTGTTTGAATTTTGATTTGTTCAGTTGCAGGTATTGCTTTATTTGCAATTCTTTTTGTAAGAGTTTTGGTTAATGCAGCATGTTCTGAACGTAATGGTTCTGAACTGCTTCTTCCTCCCATAGCAGTCAATGTTAATGCAAACAAGTAGCTCAGAATGAACTGAAAAACCTGAAAATTATTGACTTGATTCTTAGTGTGACAACTGTATCTGTATAACTGCATAAAACCTTTTGGCCTTTTAGTCTATGTAGATGTCAAATTACATTGCAAAATTGCAGGTAGACATGCTAGAGCTTTGAGCTGAACTAAAGTTCAAGGATTTCTAAAAGTGTAGTTCATGGTTATGGGGCTTCCTGAGCACCCAAGGGAGGTCTTAATTCAAAATACTGCCACTGGTGTTACCTTCTTTGATGGTTTTCCACTAAACTTTCTCTCCTTTAAGGAAATGCAGCATACACTTGGGCATAAAAAAAAATGATCATTGTATTTAGAACCATTGGACCAATGATTTTTTTTATATATATAAACCATCTCTCTTGACTAAGCACTTAAGATAAAGTACCGTACTTTCTTTTAGAAATGCTGTGGCAGCCATACTAAAAATACTTTCCACTTGAATGCTAAATCTATTCAAAATGTAATTTCTACTGGTTCATTCTGCAGGTGTTCA
Organism: Pyxicephalus adspersus; assembly: GCF_032062135.1. Lineage (NCBI taxonomy): Eukaryota > Metazoa > Chordata > Amphibia > Anura > Pyxicephalidae > Pyxicephalus > Pyxicephalus adspersus. The sequence goes on along the minus strand of NC_092858.1, from coordinate 97,662,309 downwards.
TAAACAGCTACAAAGGCACATTCTGAAATTCATCAGTGTTTCAGAGGAGCAATTCCTGAACTTATTAAATTTACATGCATTACGCTTATACTGGACAAAGAGAAGCACAGACAAAAATGCATATTTCGTAAATTCCCTGACTTACGATGAATAGGGTATTATTAAGGGCTGGCTGGTTTGGATTAAGGAGTTGTTGGAGCTAAATTGCCAATAGTAGGTAAATATCCAGTCTGTATATTCAGAAACAATATGGGGTTGTTAGGTGTGATGGTTGAGCAACTTTATCCTCCTGTAGAGCTGTTGTGTGATATTAATTTGACCAATATGTAAGCATACACTGTTGAAAATTGTGAGCATGCTACATTGAAGGGGGGCTTCCAAGTTCTTGCCCCCACTCTTCAAAGTGTACCCTAACCTCCTCATGTTTCAGAGCATCATAATAGCTGAGGTACCAGGATAAAAAAAATCTTTTAAAAGTGTCATCAACCTATATATGATTATTGATACTGTAATATATTATTTTTATCATTTTTTTGCTGCTTGGAAAAAATGGCTGCCCTGAATGGCGCTACTTTTACTACTTTTTGTAAATCATTCACATCAAGTCACATTGTCTTGCTATTCGAGGTGACAAAAAAATCTTTAGCACCTGACAGTTATGTTGAATCCCAGCATCTTCCAACAGCCTGCTGCCTCCCGAACCCCTCTAGCCACTAAATCACTGGTTATTCTGCAGGCAGCAAAGATTTATTTCAGTGAAGGGATTGATAATGCTAAATATTAATATACATATATAATATATGTATTTTACAAATCTTTTAGCTCTTCTATTAAAGGGTCTGATTTATTAATGCTCTTCAAGACTGGAGAGGATACACTTTCATCAGTGAAGCTGGGTGATCCAGCAAACCTGAAATATATCTGGTCCAGGATTAAAAACATTTGCAAACAAGTAGTAAATAACTTTTAAGAAATTCATTCCAGGTTTGTTAAATCAACCAGCTTCCAGCCTTGGAGAGCTTTATTAAATCAGGCCCAAAGATGGAGCTTTACTTTAAACATTCTTTTAGAGGTGCAATAATGCCAGCAGGATGGGGAATTAATTTGGCCATACCTTGACTTCATTCCCTTGTAATATACATTTTTCTGCACTAAGATCATTCTTTCCTGGATCATTGAAGCATGGGTTTTTAAACTCAATTGATACTGGTGTGTATTATAGTTATACATTAGTAGATGATCCTAATGCCAAATTGTGGGTGAACAAAGCTGTACCTTCTTTGTGGTTTGTTTAACTTAGAAAGAGAGTGTCCTGAGCTAGGTTAATTTTCTATTGACATGATTTTGCAGTCAGGATACTGAAATAGTTTGTTTGCAGTCTGTGAGCTGCAAAATTCAGCAGCATTTTTTAACATAATCAGGATATAGGAATCATGTTTATTGCATCTAGCTGTATTGCAGAATTGTATTATATATTGCATAGGGCATACTGAGTTGGCTCCAACCCCACATTTTAATCTCATACACGCCAACAGTGCACAAATGCACTCACAGCCACCTGTAATGTATTACCTGATGTTTACAGCAATACATTACACTCAAGGGTTATTAACAATCAAGTACAAACTATTCTTGGAATGGGTTTTACAAGCTGCAAAGTATGGATAATTTAAAGGCTAAAAACATTAATTAGAACCCTTTGCCCACCATGCCACCTTTACAGTTAAAGTGACCCTTTAAAAGTCATGCCACCAGTATATAAGTATATAAGAAAGTACCAAGTTTTACATTGTGAGAAAAAGGAAGCAGCAATCTAGGAAGGCTTTACTTTACTGTGTATAACCTATTTGTTTTCTAACTAAATCTACCAATAGAATGTCACCACATGATTGGGAGTTGTTCTTTTTTTAAAATGTAAATGTTTTTTTTTTTGTTGCAAATTTACAAAAGCATTTTCAAACTTTGTCTAATTCCCATGTCTCTGTTCTTGACAAGAAAAAAAATATTCTTTCCTTTATTTCTCTGGAAAGAATTTTTCCCTAAAAAAAAAACACATTTCAGAAGTACACGGTATAGGTTTTGGCAAATGAAATGTCTTTCCACGAGCCGAGGAGGGGGTGAGAAGCAAAGACCTAGATTTTTTTTCCTGTTAACATGCTGATTGAAATTCCAGAATTTTCCAGTCCTACTAAGTTTTATGTTGTGGTCTCTCCCGGACACATCAGGGACTTTAAATGCATTTCCGTATTTTTTTGCTTTGTCTTTGAGGTCATTCCCAAAACCGATTAACAAAAAAGGAGTGCTACGGCATATAAAAACACGGCGCATTTAACTGTGAAATCCAAATAGTATAGAATGTTCAGACAAAATTTATTTAAACTTATTTGTGTTTTATTTTTTTACATACACATCTTTGTTCAATATGGAGCTCATATTCTAAAGTTAAAGTGCATTAATCTTTAGCAACAAATCAAAACCCATGTTGAACTAGACAGACTTTAGAAAACTAGTTGCTTTGGTGATTGGTTGCTCTGTGGTACTTCAGTTAAGAGAAAGCATTTTAAAGGGCATTTTTTCATTTGTTTTTTTTTTTTATTCTTCACATCTGTACAGAAAAAAACATTATAAATCTGATTAGATTTTATGTTCATCATAGACTTTATAGGTTTTATACCTCACTTCAATGTAAACAGTTACGCATAATTGTACTTATATGAGAATAGGAACGTACCGCTCAGTAATGTACATACGTAGGCCTACACTGTTTCCTGATGCCTTGCAGTAGGTATAGAAACCTTAAAAAATGGGGGACCTCATATCTTATCAGTGGCCCGTGTTCAGGTAACAACATTGGTACCTCCACTGATTTTCATTGTTTGGAAACAATCATTTTTTTCTTTATTTCACCAAGAAAAGTTTAGGTTTACACTGTTGAACTAATGAAGGCCTGGTCTGGTCTAATCCATTTCTCTAGTTCAATTCTAGATACGTCTTTTACATGCTTTCTGCTCCGAATTACACCAATAGCCTGCTTCAAATTCTACCAACTTTTTCAACTTTATTTTCTGCACCCATTCCACCTTGATCACACTTTATGAGCTGATTTTATTTCTTCACTACATCTTTCAAGTTTTCTGTGTGCACCTTCTTCTGTCCATACCACCTCTGGCCTCTTGCTGTTCACACTACAACCATATTCTGTTTATTCTCACCAAATTCTATTTCCCTTCACCTTTTAACTAATGTTTTGGCTACAGTCTATAGCAGGTCAGATGAAACTACTTGATCTTGCATGACTTGTTGACAAAGTGTGTAGTAGGCCAGCAGTAGGCTTGGATTTGTTCAGAGGAAGCTCTATTGGTGGCCTGCAACTTAACATTGTATGAGTTTTCCTGTGGCAGGTGCAGTCAGTTTATAGAGCACCAGTGACCAATCAGGAGTTCACAAATGGGCAAAAAAAGGAATTGCTTACAGGTGGAATATAGTTTGGAGTGTTGAAGATGACTCTCTGAGAAAGCCAATTAGGCCCCTTTATATAATGGTCTTCCAGGATAATGAGTGCCCAATGCTATGGACTATATATGCATATCATGCAGTAGTTTTGCTAAAAACATCTCATTGTCTTTTTTTAACAGATCTGAATGCCAGTTTGGTCAACCCAGAAGAGCACTATAATTAAGAGTGACAACACCAGGTAAGAGTAATACATTTGTAAATGTACACTTCAAACAAACAAAGCAATTTACAATTGAAAAAGACTTACACGTTTACAGATATCACTGAAATGGTTCCATAATAGTTTCTAGGAAGTAGAAAATTATATTTCTGATATTAACATTGTGGCATTGTTTCCTAAAAATCAAAATCAAGTAAAAAAATAGTTGTTGTGTTAAAATTTTTTTAACATGGTCCTGTTACCACAGTACAAAAATAGTCCTGTAACGGAATTGGCTCTCTCCCTACTTTTCTGGGAGCCCTTTTCTGGGTGTCTTGAAACACCTCTGCCTCAGTGCCCCCTGGCTCCCGCAGAGTACAAATTTCAACTCATTTCCATTCTGTTTAAGCAAAACTTGGCAAACTCTATCTATACTTTGTCTTTTGCAGAAAATATACATTTATGCAATTGAGGACATAGCTTGCTTTTAGAACCAGCATTTGAACATTTTACAGTGTGTGGCAGCAGGAGACACTTAACTGCTAACTGCTGCCCTGATTCATTCTCATCAGGGAGCCATAGGGGATACATTACCTAAAGGGCCCGATTTATTAAAGACCTCATATAAGGTCATACTCAAGACAGAGCAGGACATGCTAGTAAATGTGTGTAAAATAATTTTTAAACCAAAGACCATTTATACCATTAGTCTGTGATGAACTCTATTTATCTGATCTGAACCAAGTTAAAAAAAAAAAGATCTCCATTCCCTTAGAAGAACTTAGAAGTCAGTTTTTTCACGATCTCTTAGATTGTAAGCTCTTCGGGGCAGGGTCCTCTCCTCCTCCTGTGTCACTGTCTGTATCTGACGGCCATTTGCCACCCCTATTTAATGTACAGCGCTGCATAATATGTTGGGGCTATATAAATACTGTTTATTATTATTATTATTATTAATAATAATAATATTAATAATAACAATAATAATAATACAATAATAGTAATATTTTATTGTGGGCATTTGTTGACTTTCTTCATTGTCATTACTGGCCTCAACTCTTGTCAAGATATGACCAAAAATGAGTCAAAATCCTTAGAAAACACTAAAATATTTACACGTTAACATCTTTCCAGATGTCTGTACTAGCGCATGTGAGGAAACTAAACAGGGAAAATTTAGTTCCTAAATTTCCCACAAATTGGAAAATGTCACAATTCATAGTGAAAAGCAAAAAAAGGTGAGGATCAGAAAGATGTCTGGTAAAGCAAATTTCCAAAAAATATTTACTCACAGTTACTTAATTTTTTTTGTTCCATATACTGTGTGTTTACATATGTTAAAATTCTCTGTACGAGTGTCAACAATAGATTTAGAGATATTATTTCCTATTGGTAACATGTTCATCTCAAGGGTCCTGATTTATTTATGCTATCCAAGGCTGGAGAAGATACACTTTAAACAGTGAAGCTGGGTGATTCAGCAAACCTGGAACGGATCTGGAAGGATTTGCTAACAAATAGCAAATGACCTTTAAGGAATCAATTCCGGGTATGCTGGATCACCCAGGTTTACTGATGAAAGAATTGGCATAGGTCCTCATTGATGTCCATAGTGAATATGCCATGCTTAGTACCTAGCTTATTACTATACCACAATATCTATCACTTTTCATATTCCCTGATCTACCTTAAAAACGAGAACAGCCATCAAGAGGGGCCCCAATCAAAAGATCTTGACTTTTGCAAGGCTGGAACTTTCAGACAAACTATAGGGGACCTAGCAAGTTTACCTAGTATGGGGCCCAGAAATATCTGATGGCATTCTGTAACAATCAGCAGCTCTCTGCTTATACATGTTGCAAGGAGGGAGCGAGGCTGGTGTGGGCTGCCAACGTACATTGAATGGTGGTTGAATGTTGACAAGAAAATCCAACCCAGTCAGTCGACTTTGACCAGTGGATTTATGTACAAACAATTCCTCCAGTTCCTATGCCGATTCCTCCAGTTCCTATGCTTGTATGAACAGTCAAACTGAAAAAAAAGGAAGGAGAATCTGAAAAAGGGGCTGCCCTGCACATACATATCTGTAAGCTCACATGTGACAGTTTATATGAACACACTTTCACAACTGGACCAAAAAATCACAGAATCACCTGCAGTCCTTACATGGCCCAAACACAAGGTGACATTTGAAGCCGATTATACACAGATTAGACCTTAGACGCAATTCATCTTATGATTTGGGTAATTAGCATAGAGTACTGAATGGATATTTAGGGTCCGTAGAATTAAGGTGTAGCCCCATAGAAGTATAATAACAGAACAACAGTTCTAACTTTATTGCTACATGTCTATTCCAGATACATGACTCAGAAAGTACCTAAGCAAGAGATTAAGTAGAGAACTACCATTTTTAGAAAAAGGCCAGAAATATTTTTTTAATATTTCTCCTAGTGTAGGCTTTATTTTAGATACAGATTTTCATATTCTAATTAGTTTAGCACTTAGAATAAAGAGAACAAAGAGCATACTGAATAATTTGTGATATATGGAGCCTACTTTACTCATCTGATACATGGAGTCTACTGTACTCTTCCTCTCTATAAGTATTCCTCTTTGTGCCTTAGATGTTCCTTAGGATAAGGAGACTAATCCATATCATCCATATCATACCATCCATTTTGGAAATACCCAAATATAGCCATGGTTATACTGAAACATCCCTCAGATAATCTCCATTTGAAACTGCAGAAGCCAAAGCCTTATGTTTAACAAGAAAAATCCTCCATATTGTCCAACAAATCACCAGTGGATTGATACAATAAATGCTCTCTTGCACTTAGAAAAGCTCCCAAAAGGCAGTTCCCTAACATTTTTCAATTCAGAATAACTGATCTCATGTAATTTTTCAGTATAAGGTCAAATCAGAACCCCAGATAAACAGCTAAAAACATACATAACAACTGTTTTACAGGCTAATTTTCACGGTAAACTGATAAAAAAAACCGTGTAGTTTTTCTGAAAATCAAAATTAAAGTGTAGTTGGAAAATACAGTTTAAAAATGGAATATTTAGTTAACTGCAAAGCCCCTGGACAAAGTATTGTCACCAACATTTCTGGGGTAGAAAGTCAGGGGGACCTATGGGAACATGAAAAGCACAAGAAAAAAGCTGATGGTAGGGGCTAATTTGCATCAGAATTTAGCTAATTAGCATTCCAATATTTTAATTAACAAAGATTTTTGGTCCTAAATAAATTATCAGTTTTCCTTTGAATTTGACAATATCAATATTGCATACATTTAATTCAGGAAAAACGTCTCCCAAGTTTAAAGTATCAGTTCACTTTCTTACCAGTGTGCTGTGATTCCGCTAGCCTCTTTTATTGGTTACAATGTTTCCTATAGACAGTCTCCCTCATCTCAACCTTCCCAATATCCTCTTACCTTTATATCTCACATATAATCTAAGTTCTGCACTTTTAGCTGTCACTTGTGTCTGTTATCATCCATGTAACATCCTGTGCCAAGAAAGGGTCTAATCATATTTTTTTATGAATACTGATCAACAGGTATTCATAAGTAGGTGACAGACACCTTACACATTATTATTATAATTGCTACACAGTATTTATTTAGCGCCAACATATTACGCACTGCTGTACAAAGTCCATAGTCATGCCAGTAGTTGTCCCTCAAAGAAGCTCACAATCTCACAATCTAATGTCCCTATCATAGTCATATGTCATTAATACAGTCTAAGGACAGTTTTAGAGGGAAGCCAGTTAACCTAACTGCATGCATACACAAATTTGAGATAATATGAGAAAGTAAACAATTATAATGCACAGTAAGTGGCATACGTGTTAGTTATTAGTTTATAAGTATATCTAATATGGTGCTGTATGCATGTTTTATGTATGACTTAAACTATACCTGAGGCCATTTTTTGTAGCTTTGATAGGGTGGGCAAGGATTAAATGTTTAAATTGCTGTTTGTGTACCTGCTAAGGGGATTCACCATCTCTAATATACATTGGGACTGTTGTCAAAGAGACAAAAAGTAATGGGTAATTCTAGTTCCTACTAGAACAGGCGGTAAGGGGAAAAATTCCTATGGGGACACCTGTTCTGGTGTGATTCTCTAAGAGTGAATTCTTGGACAGACTGAGAAATATTCCCAATGGAATACAGCAAGCACAAAAAGACATGTCAGAGGTTATACATACATACAAAAAAATGGTGTACATTTGGGTGTATATATACTTAAATAATGCCAGACACTCTCAGTATCAAGTTATGCTCCAGCATTGCAATATTGTAATATGTAAATAATCTATGAGTTGCTGAGTGATATTGTACACTACCTACCAAATACTTCTATAAACCAAGAAATGTAAGAGTTTTGGCAGTTATAAATTATAATTTCAGATTTTATAAAATCAGAACAAGAATTCTACTGCCAAGACACGCATGCTATAACCTTGTACATGCTACTTTTCTACAAGCAGGGTGTGTACAAAGCATTAGAGGATAGCCTAATATTTTGATGCTGTTTCCCCTGCGCTCTCTGACCCCAAATATGTGCTTTTGTTGTTATGAAATAGCTGGACAAGTTGAGTGTTACTTTCTCATTCTGAGTTTACACACCTAGCAGCAGGGCAGCCTCTCCCTTTTTATGTCTCAAGTCCTCCCAATGCCCAGCAGACCGTATTGTCCCGCAGAAACTTATTTGAATGTAAACCGAGTTCCTAGGCAGCTTTTTCTCATTTTCAAACTATTTCATATCAGACCTTGGCCTGCCGTTTGTTTTCTTTGAATTTGGTGGAGAAAATGGTCTACATTTTTAAGGATATATCTGCCTAGGAATCTTGGCAGCCGAAGAGACATATATCTAAACACACAGCAAATCTGAAACAGGAGGCGCCTATTAGCAAGGAATAAACAAGATTTTCTGCTAGCCTTGGAACAGGAGCATGATGGAAATAGATGATACTGACTATTGACAGATGGTTGGTTCTCTTTAACCAGTTCTTACTTGATTAGAAACTGGTGCATGTACACAGCTAGTAGTAGACATAAGTGAGAGCAACACTTTTTGAAGAGGCAACCTTGGAATTTTTCTAATGCTTGTTTTTGATCCACATGTGCACACTATTTTTTATTTGTGCCAGAATCCCTAAAGTGTAACAGGACACAGGCTACAAAAAATTACGGACTGGTATTTTAACCCTTCCCTATACCAATATTAAATAAGGTTTTTGCTATAAACATTAAACAGGAAAACATCATGACTTGAATTTGCTTCTAAATGCAACTGACGATCTATGAGAGGTCTTTCTATCACAGATACCTTAATAGTTAGGGCCCTATTTATAAAACAGGAAATCAGACATTCCCCCAAACATTCCCTGGTTCATGTGTTTCAATGGCAGTAATTGATTCCAACCAGGGAATATTTGAGGGAATGTCAAATTGCCTCTTTAATAAACAGATCCCTTACAATTATTTTGCTGGATTCACATAATGAGAATGAATGGGATGTATGTAATCCATTTTTTATAATAATGTAATATTTATTATATTAGCCAATTAATTACAAATGTGCATCACACCGATATTACGTTATTAATGTTTTAAGCCTGGTGTTCATTTGAAAATACAATTGTACCTGTTATATCCCAAATATATTAGATGAGAGATAATGGTGGTGGGCCAGTCCTTTGGCTTAAATATTTCCCTTGGCTAAAAGCTACTCTAACTGGTTGCATATGAGATTCTATTTTTACACCCAAAGACCAAATAAACCATCTCTTTACCACTATACAGGACAAGTCTTGCTTTTCTGTTGACATACTGTTATTGGTAAGATAAATATAAGACTGTAGTTAAGTTATTATCAAAAACATTAGCCATTTATCATTGTGGATAAATGCTGAGCCCGCCCTATGTAGAAAGAGTTTGTGGGTTTCTATTGCATACTTTAAAGGATGAACTTAAAGTTATATAAATAGTCAGGATGAAGTCTATCAAGTTAATTCACAAGGAAAATAAATGAACATATTATAAAACCTGCATGTTCTAGACAGAAATCTACATGCACAGTTATATGCATGGGTGATCCAGAGGAAGGTTAAAAAACATTACAAAGCATGGGTAAATTTGCTCCAACAGGGAAAGAATTCTTTCCTGATTCCCCAAGGCAATTGGATAATCCCTGGATCAACAGTCTCTAGTGTCAATACTTCTAAAATGTAATACTTAATCATATTCTGTGCATCTAGAAATATATCCAGCTTTTTTCTAAAAACAATCAATTTGGGCTTGCTTACGGAGTCTGTTCCACATTTTCACAGTCTTTACTGTGAGGGCTTCTTACTGTATGTGGAAATTAAATCTCCTTTTCTTCAGACACAAATAGCGCCTCATTGCCCTTTGCTTTACCTTTAAAATAATTCTTTTGAGACATGTCAGTATGGACCATTTATATATTCTTCTGAAGGAAAAGTAAATTCAGTTCAGCTTATCTTTCTTTATAGCTGAGTTCCTCTATGCCTATGCCTTATCAGTTTAGCCGCCCTTCTCTGCACACTCTCCAGTTCCATGATATCGTTTTAGTAAACTAGTGCCCAAAACTTGTTTATCCCAAAACAGCAAATCCTACATATGGTCTGACCAATGCTTTGTACAGGGGCAGGATTATGTCTCAATCTCCACAGTCTATTCCTCAGCTTTGCAGCTTAGCATTGCATGCTGTTATTAAGTCTATGATCTACCAGAACCCCCAGATCCTTTTCCATTTCTGACTCCCCAAATGTATTCTCCCTAGAGAGTATGAAGCATGCATGTTGTTATCCCCCAAGTGTATAACTTTACATTTATCTATATTAAATGTCATTTGCCACTTGGCTGCCCAATCAAACAGTACATCCAGGTCTGTTTGTAGATTATAGACTTTCTGTATGGACCTAATTCCATTACATAGTTCTGGAAACACGGAAATGATACTTTTATTCCCAAATTCCATATCATTTATAAAGATGTTAAACAGTAAAGGTCCTAACACTGAACTCTGGGGTACACCACTAATATCCTTATACCAGGGTTGTCAAACTCAAATACACAGAGGGCCAAAATGAAAAACTTAGACAAAGTCTAATAGCACCGCTACTACAGTTCCCAGTTAGAGTCATGAATAAAAACAGTCCAATGTGGCGCTTAATGTTATGAGTGGCTGGAACTCCCTCTACTGAAATAGCACCGCTACTACAATTCCCTGTGTCTACAAAACAGTCTAATGCGGGGCCACGCATAGGCAGAGAGACCACTGGTCTATAGAGGCGAGTGATGCCCAGAATTGTAGTAGCGGTGCTATTTCAGTGGAGAGGTGGGCAAGCTGCAATTCAGATTTGGGATTCCTTTCAGGGCCAAAAAAAAAGGCGTTGCGGGCCAGAGTTTGACACCCCTGCTTTAGACCATTCAGAGTATGAATCATTATTCACTATTGCGTCAAATGTTTTTTTTTTGCAATGTCCAAGTATACTATATCCACAGTTACTCTATTATCTAATTGTTTACTTACTCCTCAAAAAAAAAGATGAACACTACAGTGTTTTTTGAAGCTGTGCTATCACTTTATTTCTTAGCAAAAATTATTTTAAATTTATATGATTCAATAGTATCTTTCCAACTACACAACTTAAACTCAATAGATATAACACATTTAACCTGTCAATATGGTCATTTAATATCTACTGTATTTTTATCGCCCTATAAGACGCTCTGGAATATAAGACGCATCCAATTTTAAAGGAGGAAAATCTAGAAAAAAAAGATTCTGAAAGATTATTCCCCTTCTGATCACTCATGTGCCATTCAATCGGGTATCGGGTGAGTATCTTATTTTAATTATTTTATAACACATTTGTCGTATAGGACGCACCAACTTCCCCCCCCCCCCAGTTTTGGGGAAGAAAAAGTGCGTCTTATATGGCAAAAAATACGGTATATGTTACTCAATTTATGCAATAAATCTTCCCGTAGTCAAGCACTGCTAATTTTTTGTTAAAGCTGAACTCCAGCTATTCCTTTTTTTTTTTGGACATTTGTAAATAGTCCTTACTTTTGCTATGAGTAATTACTCCCATTACCTTGCACAATGTGACTTCCACATAACAAACTTCAGTATCTTATGTCCTCATGTGCTGTCTGCTGTACAGCCCACACTCTCCCCTCTGTGTTGTGCTGGCCCTTCCCTTTCAGCTGTTTTATTTCTGTCCTGCCAGTCATTACTATCCTCTTCATGTGTGGGTATTATCTAGGATGTCTGCATGCAGGAATGTCTTTTCAGGAATGGTTATGACCTGATACAGTGTGTGAGATATGTCCCAGCTATATTGTACTATTCTGCTGTCATTGTGTTTATTTTACATAGAATGTCGCTAAAGTTACAACAGGGTTGTACCTTGTACCTTGAGGTTTGCTGTCAGCAGTGGCAGAGGAGAATTGATAGCAAAGGTTTGTGAAAGGAGACTAGCATAGCATAGGTAAAAGGAGTATTAACACAAGAGGAAACACTGCCAATGTTGAAGGAAGACAGAGGTTGGGGGTTGGTTTTCCAAGGGGAAGAAGGCTACATTTTGCCTCCTCCCTGTTTTGGCAAACCAGATTCCAGTGGACCCGTTTATGGATAGGAGGGGGGCATTTACACACACACAATAGGTGTCCCATTGGTCCTGATTCTACCATAATTCTACTTTTAAAAAATTACCAATTTTACTTTCAGAGTGTTCTGGATTCTGTATCGCTCCACACAGCTACTTGATTCTGCTGTAATTTAATGTAAATGGTTAATTAAATAAATTATTAATCCTTTTAATGCAATTGGCACAAATGTTGAATCAGATTTACTCAAGTCCAATTGATAGACCTTTTGCAATTCCCATAATGACCACACAGGGGCAGAATGTGGATTTACCGGTACTTGTTTGAGATATTTGGGTAAAATATCAATCATACATTTTGGGAACATTATTTTGTTGATTGGTTAACCATTGTAATAAAATAAGAGATTTTTTTTTATTAAATCTGCGTTTAATTTGCCAAACTTAGTTCATGCACAAATCATGAAATCTGTCTGTCTAAGTGATTGAAGATTAGACAAACATATCTCCTAGGCCTGATGTGTAAATATGTTCTAAGAACTGGACTAACTATTGTTCTGTTATGCAGAAACTTTTCACTCTGAACTTTACCTGAGCCTTTAAAAAATGAAAAAGTTTCAGACAAAATGCATATATTCCTTTAACAGACAGTATTATACAAACAAGGGATGTTTCTAAAATGAAATATTTCCAGTAGAAGAAGATAAAACATTGCATTTTAATGCTTTATTAGGTGAAAAAAGTGCTCTACTTTATTGGATAAGACCCTATATATTTCCACCCCCGTTAGGGAAAGAAAGCCAAATGGCCCATACAATTTTAACCCTATTTTGGCCACGTGTTCCAGAATATGGATTACTTGGTCTGGAGTTTGAAAGAACAGTAGAGCTAAGGGAGTATTTTGGCTGCCTACCTTCCCTCTATGTAATCTTTGAATCATTGTTCTCTGCACTGAGACATGAAAGCCATACGGCAAACCTTTCCACATTTGTGCCGGATCTCTTCCACTGTAAACAATGGAAAGTATTCTAAGTCTTTGCAAGAGAGTGTAAATATGCATGTGGAACACAGAGAAGGTCTTCTGGCACAGCCTGTACACAGGTGAACATAATTCACTGTGGCACAACGTCTCAAACTTTTCACCTAATTTCTGTATTCAATACAACAGCACCCAATATTAATGACATCACTGTGGCACAATGTCTCAAACTTTTCACTTAATTTCTGTATTCAATACAAGAGCACCCAATATTAATGACATAACATAGTTTATCAATATCAATAATAGGCATGATATATTTCAGTACCTTGCTTATAAGCAACGTGTCCATGGAGAGTATCACTGTGATCCCAAGGTCCATAATAAGATCAAAGGAATTTTATCATTGCACAAACTACATAAGATCTAGCATATGAAAGTGTTGTGTCTTGTAACCTGGACTTCAAATATTTAGAGCTCTTCCTTACTCATACAGGTTCATTTACCAAAGGGTGAGCGGTCTGTTTATAATCAAATAACATGTTTTTGTTCACTCAAATTTTGAAAGTGATGATTATCTCAAAAGTTTAACACTTCCTAGTTTGTCAGATAGTGATGAACAGCTTAGGCTACAGTGGAGATTTTAGGTGTCTGTTTTAAAAGTAGCAATAAATGGCAGAAAAGTAAACCTATGGCCACTTATTGCCACTTTTTAAAGTGCATATAAGGCAGCTGGAAAAAGTGGCAATCAGTACTCTATTCAAGTGAATAGGTTGAGCAATCAATCACTAATGGCTCGTGAATTCAAAGAAAACCCCTTCACAAATGTGGTCATCAGGAAGAATTGGGAAGTGATTTGCCAGTTTTGTTTACAGGAAAGCAAGACAGCGCTCACGTATTTTCTTCAATTGTGTATTTATTGTTTCTCAGTAGTCCAGCTTTGATATCTATAAATATAGATAAATATAGATATACATTTCCCTGCTCCTTCTCCTTGATCTTTCCTCTGCTTTTGACACTGTTGATCATCCCCTTCTAATACAAATCATGCGCTCCATTGGTATCTGTGACACTGCTCTCTCTTGGTTTGCTTCTTATCTTTCTGACCGCTCCTTTCAAGTTTCTTTCAATGGTAATTCCTCCTCACCCACTCTCCTCCCTGTTGGTGTTCCCCAAGGGTCTGTCCTTGGACCGGTTCTCTTTTCTCTGTACACCTCCTCTCTGGGTAGTCTCATATCCTCCTTTGGCTTGCAGTACCATCTGTATGCTGATGACACTCAAATCTATCTGTCCACCCGTGACCTGTCTCCCTCAGTCCTGGATAAGGTCTCATGCTGCCTATCAGCCATCTCATCATGGATGTCTGACCGATTTCTGAAACTAAACCTGAATAAAACAGAACTCATCATCATCCCCCCCCTCAAATTCCAAATCCCCCCCTGACATATATCTAACTGTTAACAACACTGTTATTCGGCCCTCCCCTCAGGCACGTTGTCTTGGTGTCACCTTTGACTCGGCCCTCTCATTTACCCCTCATATTCAGAACATTTCCAGGTCCTGTCACTTTCACCTACGCAACATCGCCAAAATCCGCCCCTACCTGTCCCCTGAGACCACCAAACTCCTTGTACATGCTCTCATCATCTCCCGTCTGGACTACTGTAACATCCTCCTCTCTGGTATTCCACTTACCCGACTCTCTCCTCTACAATCTATCATGAATGCTGCAGCCAGACTCATCCATCCTTTCCTCCGCTCCTCTTCCGCTGCATTTCTTTGTAGTTCTCTCCATTGGCTTCCATTTCACCTTAGAATCAAATTTAAGCTCCTGTGCTTTGCCTTCAAATCCCTACACAGTTATTGTCCCACTTACATTTCTGACATGGTTAAAAAATACTCCCCCTGCCGCTCTCTCTGCTCCTCCAATGACCTACTAATGACTTCCTCACTCATAACCTCATCACACACACGGATACAAGACTTCTCTAGAGCTGCTCCAACTCTCTGGAATGGTCTTCCTCGTCCTATTCGGCTTGCTCCTACTTTCTGCTCATTTAAAAGAGCACTCAAAACCCATTTTTTCAAACTTGCCTACCCATCCTCTTCTGTTAATTGAAACCACCACTACTTCCCACAACTACATATCTCCCATCCTATTGTGTGTGAAATTCCCTCACCTACTAGATTGTAAGCTCTTCGGGGCAGGGTCCTCTCCTCCTGTATCACTGTCTGTATTAGTCTGTCATTTGCAATCCCTATTTATTGTACAGCGCTGCGTAATATGTTGGCGCTATATAAATCCTGTTTAATAATAATAAAATAATAATAAAATAATAATAATCTATAAATATCCATGGATAATAAATTGTAATTAGAAGTCCATCCTTTATTTTAACTGGTATTCACCTTGTCTTACATTTGTTATTTCTGTAAGCATTTTACCCCTAACAAGTATTGCATTATTTCTACATAGTGGATGTTCTATTTTTTGTATACGCATTCCCTTTTTTCTCAAATATTTATTGAACAAGTTTCTTTTCTGCAGTTTTAAACTTTATCTACCATCATTACTGATGCAATTATTTTCATACCAGGTACATTCATATCTTCAAATCTTTAATATGTTTTCTTCTAGTCTAGTGTTTTTAATAAAAATATAATATTTTTCTTGATAATTGGGCTTTCTATTCCAATGAGGTTGCCATTTTTACTTTCTTATACTTGAAAAGATCACTCTTAATTAACTTCAGTCTTGTTTCTTTTCTCCTATACACAATTTTCCAATTTTTTTACTTCCATTATTCCTGTTCTGCTACCCTCCAACCCTCTTTACTTTTAGCTTCTCTTCTTGTCGCTCTTTATTCCTTTATATTTGCCCTGCAACACCTGTTAGCATTTTCATAATGCCTTTCTTAAGATCATTGAGATATATATATATATGCGTGTATGATTTATGAAAGCTCCTAGTTTAGTCTTTGATCTTTTTTTTTTTTACATTTTTTCATATGTGTTACCTTGTGTTGTGTTGTTTTACCTTGTAACTGTAGGTGTAGTTTGTGGGCACAAGTGTAACACATGTGCTATACATTCCTGGATACCCTTTTATGTAAGTAAAACTATTTACATTACATAATTTGCAAAAGAAGATATGTGCCCTGATTTAAATAGTACTTTAGTGGGATTGGATACAATTTTTCAGTCTACCAAAACATGAAATTTCATGCAGGGATGTTAACAATTATGCCCTTGCTTTAAACAATGCCATTTGAAGCTATTTCATATGATACTTGACTATAATAGTGTTTTGAGGTGCTACAGATTTAAGAATGCAGATTTTAGCTTTTGATGATGAATAAACAGTCTGTTAAGAGAGATTAGGAAATATAAATTACATGTAAAGTGGAAATGTTAGAACTTTTATGAAAATAGTGAACTGATAAATCATTTTTAAAGCCAAATAAAATGATAAAGCCCCATGTTGAAAGAGCAAGTGATCTGAGCTGGCCAATTGGGACTAAATACAACTGTTGCGTTATACTGAGTTGAAGCCCAATATACTTTTTTGTAGATTTATTATATGCTACAGGAAAGTATTTTAGTTTCTGTTTTATGTTTTAATCTCATTATTATGCAGATATTCTAAGTCCTATTAATTAAAATGTTAACACTATTATACACAGCATGTAGACCTCAGTAAAGCAAGTTCAACAGGGATTAAATGCTGAGACAGTAAGACACTTTCACAGACATCTGGCTGCTGGCTGAGAAAGGTTAAGAGCCTGCTGTGGAAGAAGAATTGAGCATAATGAGACACTGGTAGGCCTGCCAGCAATTCAGAGATGTATAACAAGTATATAAAAATAGAGGTTAATTTAGGAAACCTGTTAGGATAAAAGTGTGGAAGCTGCCATTACTAAATTTTATTTTAAGGATGACAGGTCCATGTCTGTCAATGAATCTTCCTGGTTAATTCTTAACATTGGTCCAGCATGCAGTAAGCAAAGTTTGAGTAGTTCAAACTCTCCTGATAAACTTTGTTTCAAATTATTATTAAACATGACTTATATAGCGCCAAAATATTAAGCACCGCTGTTTCAAATATGTGGCTCACTAGGTTGTGACTATAGGATAAGAATGACTTCCTCAGAGCCTACATCTTCTAACTACAAATCAGCAGTTACAGTTCACATGTTTCTTTACTGTGTCTTTAAAGACTGGTAACATAGAACAGGACTTTAAATGTTTTTTACATATAGTCATTCTTGGCAGTGGTAGATTAAGAAGTCATTGGTAATTGAGATGCATTTGCCAATTAATTTAATTTTTAACTGCACTATATTGTGCAAGACACCGGAATGGAACATGCTTTATTCTTTTTTTGTTCAATGCAATTTAGTCAGTGCACTATTTCCTAAACCATAGAGATTAAATATTCTTTTCATGTCAACCAAACCTAAACTCATAAATAGATTATGCAGAATAAAAGCACCCTAATTAGCAGCATGTTTATACCTTAATGCTAGTCACTTATGCATATAGGTGACTAGCATTAGGGTACACGAGCAATAAATAATAATTACCTGGTATTGCCAAGTCACGCATGTGTTTTAATAGTAATATATTTTTAAAAATGCACATACTACCCATACCATTCTTTGCTGGTTATGAAAACTGACATCTGTGGCTGTCTATACTAACACAGCTTTATGATGAGGTAAGTATTTAGCAGGCAGGAAAGTGTATTGTTTTGTGTCCAGGCACCAATGAGGAAAATAAATGTGTCGGTGTTTTATATTGTATCGCTAATTTATTCTTAGTAGTATGTAATGGCGTCTTGTATGTTCCCAAATGTGCACATGCTTGTCTTTGCCCAACATGCTTTTACACTGTGTCTGATATGCCCACACTTGAGACGTTTTAAAACTTCTGTGGCTCCATCCATTAATCCCACAGACAGTACCTGTCCTCCTGACATCCTGAGAGCTAAAGTAGTAACTGCAGTTTAAGCATCATTAATGCTAACTTTGGAAAGTGTTCTGACTTTATACAATTGGGTTTTCCTGTCTGAATGTCATAGGATCTCATCTTCTATTATTATCATGTATTTATATATGGCCAACACATCATACAAAACTTTACAGAGTCCGTAGCAATGTCATGTCCATGTCATGTCCATAGCAATAATTAAAAACTAACAAGGACCCTAATTCTTCTTCTGGACTTATGGCGGATGTTGGATCTACCTTCGGCCCTTTCGGTGTCCAAAGCAGTATATTCCATTACTCAGATATTAATGGGCAATGAGATGAATATATACTATGTATATTTATGACACTATTAATATACAACTAATACCTAGTAGTTAACATAACCTTAAAATAGGAATGTGCAGTGTCTTGGTACAGCAGAATGTTGTGGTGGCAACATGAAAAGCCCTGTTACATGCACATCTTATGTCTGCATGAGCATCCAGGTCATTAAATGTCTGCTCGGCTGCTTAAGTAGACACAGAGCCAAGCACGGGGCCCTGTTGCATTTTTGTGGCTATTCAGACCTCCATGTGGTTTGTCTGCGGCGGCTGCCTTCACAGATGTTTTTTTCATCCAGTGGTTACCTTTCCTGGCTCTTAATTAACCCCTCTTCTGTTGGAAACAAGCCAACTGAGGTTTGCCAGGCAGAAGAAAAAATGCCTTAGTCGTTAGGGGTACAACAAGGAACCAAAGGAAGGCTCAGTACCACTGGGCACCTTGGGAGCCACTGATCCAGCAAGTGATTTTGTAGAATGTATAAAGCAACCAAGCCTAAACATTTCTAAAATTCACTAGGGCATGAGATTAAAAGTCCCAAACCTCAAGCATAGCTCTGAGTGAAATGTCTGGTATGGATATTCAGAAATACCCGGCAGTAACACAAGAACATACAGACAGAAAGATTGAAGGAAACTAAAATGAAATTTAACATCTCCCTATTGAAATCATGTCTCTGTTTTATGTGGAGATAATCCGCAAAGTATTTAGTGTTACCTGTCACTCATTTTCACCTCCTGGTTGTATATCTTTTTTCTGGTTTCCAATGTGTTGAGGCAAACTTAAGTCATTTTTTGCATAGAAGTTCCTTTATGTTTTGTACATGTCATTGAAAAAGAAATATACAGTCATGATGATAGCTGACATAAAAGGCACACTTTTAGATTGCCATTATGATACTATTGCAGATATATATGTAAGTGTAAAAACAATGAAAACATACACAAAAATGGCACACTTTTTTCTAAAGCATTCCTACCCAACATACTAACATATGTGTAAATATTCCTTATTTCCTTTTTGCTCATCTACTTCCTAATGGTGCCATTATAGATAATTCTGAAGTTATATTCAGGGTCTTCAAGAAACATTTTGACTACATTGTTTATAGGTATGCAATTGTGGGCACATGAGCTGCTTAAATGTGAATATTTTAGGGCTCTGATGACTGAATGTAACTGGATTCCTTGGTTTAAGGTTCAGAAAAGCTTTACTCCAGCCTTATCTTTAAACCCCACCAACTGTATAACTTCTCTCTCTTAAAAAGAATCCATCATCTTTCATGACAATAGAGGCAGATAGTTATATCCTTTCCTATTTAGAGTAGATGACATATCATGCGGCCAATTCCAATTCAGCCTGGCTGTCAATGGGCCAAACCTTTGAGATAATTGGACAGAAGTGGAGTCAGTAAAAGGAGGTCAACATCAGACATGGGTCTGTTACCAAGTGGTGGGACCCATTACCCGGATGGAAGTGGCCCAAATACTGCACCTGCAAACAATGTGGGGGTTATTTGTTCATCATAACCACTGATACCAGTGCAGATGGTAATATAGTGGCAACTGACACCAACAGAGTTAAGGCGCCTGATTGATTAAAGCTAATATAATAAACTTTGTATTTACTAATCACAGGCTTTACCTTCTAACATATGACGAGGAATAGGAGCTCTACCTGCTAACTGCAAATTAATAATTACCAAGTGTCGTCTGGCCAGCATGCATTAATGTATTACAATAAATACATACAAAAGCATAATTGTCCTGTTTTGGCATCAGGAATAAACTGGTGAACCCCAAGTGTCTCAGTCTAATGCAACCCATGGGGACAGTAGTTAGATATCCTGTTGTACCCGGAAGTTCTTAATGGGTGGTATTGTTGTTGAATCTTTCCACATAGGCTTTTTACTTTGGAAGGATATATTTATAATGTTTAAATGCTATGAGAAAGTTTCATCCTATACATACTGTTTTTGATCTGTGTCTACTCAACAATATCCTATATTACTAGTTCTACTGAACAATACTCCTTTTAATAATGTCAGTTTCCGACTATTGCTATATTTTAATCAGAGAAATTCTTATTATCAAATGTGTTTAATTTGTTTACAAAAGGAGTGTGCAGGCAACAGTTAGATCCCCGGGTCGTCAAATGACTTGCATTCTCTTCTTAATTGCATGTGCTATTACTTAGTAAGGATCGCCTTTCTATAAGGTCATCAAGGACATGCTCTGCTGCTTAATACTTAGCTTGACCCAAGGCACCCAGTCACTGCAGATTCCAGGCTGAGCTTACTGAATGTAGAAATTCCAACTATGCAGACAGCATGTCCCAGTCACCTTTGCAATGGATGATGTCGGCATGTGGCCCCTGAAAGGCTTTACTGTGTAGCTAACCTGCCACCTATTGTACAATAAGAAGTCTTTTTGTGTTTGCTAATAATTCCTTCTCAGACAGGCTATTAACAGTTTAAATATACAGTCACATTATTGTTTATGATATAAATATTGGTGCTTGAACAAGTGATACAAGTGATGATCTTGGGTGTGCTAACAGGGTGAAGTTGTTGAAATAAAATTTTGATGGTATGACTATATTAGTAACAATAACATTGTTACAACATGATGGTAAAATTTCCTAGGGGACCCTAAGGGTTTAAAGTTTGGTCACACATGGTAACACATACATCTTTTGGTAAAACAATATTTGCACTTCTTGAAACAGGACTGTCTCTAAAAATGCATACAGCTGGGAGTAAATGAGTAACTACAAGCAAAACTGTGCTTTGTACATGAGGAGTAAGGTTGTTGGGTTCTTATTTAGTCTATAAAGACAGATTCACTGTCACGTCTCCCAGGTTGCTATCGCTATTAGTTTTTTTTTTTCAATACAGGAAATTTCCCAAAAGATAACTTGTTTTATCAGCAGCTATCCAAAAAAGGCTTTATATTATTTTGGCGAGGTTTTGATTTAGTTCCTGTTGAGTCTTCTGGAGAAGAAGTGACAGTAACTCTCCCCAATAGGGACCAAACAGCAAATGGATTTTTTTGTAATCTATGCAAAACTTCTAAAAAAACATGTTTTCAATTAACATGATTTATTACTGACTCTGTAAGGAAGTCTGATAAACTTAAGCTGTCATTTTTGGAAGTGTTTTTTTGGAAGCAGTCTTTAATGCATTGTGAAAGTTGCTAACTGAGGAGTTGCAGGGAAAACTGAGGTTAGCCTTCGAGCACTCTATTAAGTAATGCCAACCCATAAAATAGGTGAAATGTCTTTTTACATTTTTTTTTCTTTGTACTTCCTTTATACAATGCATTAGAGGAAAACACCAAAGAGAACACAAACATGTGACCATCTGGGAACCCCAAATGCATTGACTGGTTCAGACACGTTATTTATCCATTTAAAGATTTGGATGGAGACTTTTGCATGCTATGCTAGTTGGTTGAATAATTTCTAGGATATAGCTGTGTAAAATGCATCATTAAATAATTTCAAGAGTTAAGTCTGATGGTAGTGCAGAGGTCTAGAAAATGTTACCAGCCATATACCAGTTTATAAACGATTATTCTTATCAGTCAGTGTTATGAACTGATAAACTAGGAACTCCCAGGAACCCTGAACCCTCAGTGTCTCCAGCATATAATGTTGGGTACCATGTTTCATACTGAACAAATGGTTTTGTGGGAGGGGGAAGGCAAAGACATTTGGAGAAAGTTGACAATTGTGAAGCATTTACATGTTGATATATCCAGATAGAAAGTTTTTGTATTGAGCTGAAAGAATCTAAGCCTTTAAGGTCAGGATCAATTGATTATATATTTTGGGTTAATGCTTATTATAATCATCTTATGAATGAACTAAACCTTCTCTGTCGGATTCTTTAAAATGCTTTGGAAATCTACTTTGAAATTGCAGGGTTTCCAACCTAATTTCTAATTTTTCATGAGCAGAAGACCAAAAAACTCGGGACACTCACATTTGTTTAATGGGCACAGCAACACACTCTATGGGGCAATTATCGGGAGGATAAGTTATGGGCATGGACACACATTTTGCATTTTGTTATCCCTGTCTGTGTGCACTGCTACTCCCTTTGTTACTATCCTATCCTATTAAAACTTCATTATTATAAAGATCAATTTCCCAAAATGGATGCAGATACTGGGGACTGATTGGGCCAAGGGTCTCCTTGTAAATTGGTCAGGTATAATCTAAGTAATGCACCAGGCCAGCAGTAAATAGCTCGGAAATAGAACTATGTGAGGGTTGAGTTCTGGGCTGGGGGTGCTCCCATGCTGAGAAAGATTAAAATTTTATCCTTTGAGACTGAGACCCGTAGTGCACTTTTCACATGTCCCCCTTGGTTTATCAGGCTTAGACAGGCCACTCAGATTCAGTATTGTAACAAAGTCAGCTCAGTGTTTCCTAGTATTCAGTCGTATCATCCTGTCATGGTTTAAGAAGTTGGCAACCAATGTCAGAGTGTGGCAGCCTACAGGCAGTTTGTGGCACTGTGCCAGTTAGTGAATCTGGTATAAAGGTTGATTCACTGGAACTGTAAGTGTCTAGTTGCTTTGTCTGCCCTTCCTCCTGACTTCTCATGATTGACTGATGATCTGTTATCTTCTCTCTTACTAGCACCTATTCATATATATATATATATATATATATATATATATATATATATGTATATTCCCCATGCAAATGATATCATCAGTAGGTGTCGAATTAGCTATAGACAGGAACCACAGAACCCTGAAAAAATGTAAAATTTTTAAAGTGGCAGAGTGATTGTAAAAAAAAAAAAATCTCCGTGGCTAAAATATAAATTAAAATTTATAAAAATTCAATTTTTTGCAACTTCCCTGCAAAAGAAGATGCATTATTTAACTGTCCTACTTCCCATCAGTCAACAGTTTCAGACATTCAACAGTATCAGCTGCCTTTGGTTCCACTGGCTAGCCATGTTCTCACTACTTTCCATACAACAGGTGAAAAAGGAATCCAATACTCCTGAAAGTGTGTTAGGTGCTTA
The DNA here is from genome assembly GCF_032062135.1 of Pyxicephalus adspersus. NCBI lineage: Eukaryota > Metazoa > Chordata > Amphibia > Anura > Pyxicephalidae > Pyxicephalus > Pyxicephalus adspersus. The sequence goes on along the minus strand of NC_092858.1, from coordinate 97,638,660 downwards.
GATTCTCCTTTGCTTTACAAGAGTGAAAAAACACTGAATGGGTGGTGGGAAAATATTTCTGTTCTTTTGCAGAGCATTTTTTGTTGAGTTTCACATGTCTACCTTTAGCATGCACAAGTAACTCTACCATATAAAATATAGTAAGGAAGCAATAAAAACAATATAAACATATTGCCACTCTCTTCTCAAAACATGGCATCAAAATAACAGATTGCCAGTCTGTATGATAATATAGTAAAACATATGTACGGTATACAGCTCCAGATAACAGTGCATTCATATGGCAAGAAAGAGTTAATTGGATTGTTAAAAAAGCCTTTGAACCCAATGAGCTACTCCCCCCCCCCCATCATTTCTTATGTACATATGTGTATATTTATGCATGTGATCATGTTTGACAAATGTTTAATTTGAATTGTCTTGTCAGCTGTCATTTGCTTATTAAACAAGTTGCTAACATTTAAAGACCCAGACTCCCTTAGACAGTAGAAAAATATTTTTCTTTTTCAGATTTTTCTAATTCTCCCACCACACTCCCTCCTTTTTTCTCTTCCTTTTCTTCCTGTCAAGTTCTCCGTCAGGCTCCAGTTTCAGAGAAATATTGATGTCAAATAATTTTACCGCTGGGGGCCTTTGGCATGAAAGAAAATTAGGTTTCTGTTTATGTTCTCTCACTATAGACTTGAGAATAAAACAAAATGATCTAAACGAATAGTTAACAGTTTGACTGCCAGGAGTACCAGCCTATGCCCACTTTTTCTCCTTTGTTGTAGTGACTGAAAGTCATTTGGAGACATGGATGTTTGCCTTTTTGTTATAGCACTGGTGGCTTTTTGTTATGTCAGAGGTTTGGCAGATGTGTGAAACTTTATAGTCAGAACATAAATATTTTAGTTAGAAGAATCTGGAAAGTGTTCATACTTAGTAAATATAAAGGAACAGGGGCACAAAGCAAATTGCTTGACACTATTGACTCCTGGAGCTGGGATGGTTACCTGGCAAGTGACCATGCAATCGTTTATTGTTATTGGTATATCTTAAAAGTGTGTTCAAGGTATCTAAAAAAACATTGGACCAGATTTATCAAAGCTCCCCAAGAATGGAGAAGATAGACTTATATAGGTGAGCCTGCTTGATGCAACAAACCTCGAATGGATGTCCTAAAATAATTTGCTATTTTTGGCAAATGTTTCCAATCCTGGACCTGATCCATTCCAGATTTGCTAGATCACCCAGGTTGGTCCGTGATAATCTACCTTCTCCAGTGTTAGAGAGCAGTGATAAATCAGACCCAGTTAATGAGACCGTCTTCAAATAGCCCTTCTTCCCAACAAAGTATACTCACCAATCCATGGTCCTTTACAACCCCCACATCAGGAGTTTATTGTTGATGGTGGCAGCACTTGATGGCAGTGATCAAGCCTGGCGATTAGTTACATTGGGGGGGTCACGTGCATATATTTGTTTGAGACCAGTGGACCTTTTTTCTCCAAAGTGTCAGTATGTCTTGAAAATTCTTGATGCCATATTGGCTCATTATGTCGATAAGCTCTGTTTCCTGCTTTGCAGGTATACACAATAATGCTTTACTACATATTGCCCATGCAAATATGTGAGTGGAATGACTTCCTAGAACAATGTTCTTCCTTTGTGGCTGATACTGAATTAAGATGCTGACAGCTCCTTATGACTAATTTACTTATCTCTCTTAATGTACCAACTTTATGGAAGAGCAAGCAATGGTAATTTTCTTTAGGGTAAATACAAACTAACCTCCTTACTAAGGATCATTCTATTTAATCAGACATAGGCGAGGACTTTCTAGCATGAACTAGTAAAAGAAAAGCTGGATTTAATGCTGTAAGTAGCACTGTCGCTTTCTTTAAGACAGTTTTTAGGCAACGGCCATTTTGGGTATGATTTAAAAGCTAAAGCGCTAGTAATAAAACTAAGGCAGTTATATGCAAACCATAAACAAAACTGCAGTTTTGGCAAAGTCAGCAGGGTGCTACTGGTTTACTTTACATTTTTACTTTAAAAATACAAGTTTACCAGTAGGAGTGATCATAAAAATGGCCATATATACTTATATGATTCTCAATGCACAAACAGTTAGCTAAGGGGGTATATTTCAGCCTAAATATTAGACAAGTAAACAAATAACCATTTACTTGGAGTCAGCAAGGAATTATGGGAAAGACACCACAGCAGCAGACACTGGCTGCTACAATGGCTAAAGATCTTACATGGAAGTGTAACTATTTAAAGCAAAACATCGTAATATAAAGATCAAATATATATCATTATTTTACCTGGCAAAAACATTAAAATTGAATATAGAAATTCCCTGTCTGTCAGCTCAAATGATCTGTGATTAGACAGTGGGAAACAACTCGTTGATGAGCTCATCTCTTTGTCACTTCTTTGTCGCCTCCAATCGGAATGATCCTTGTTAGCATATGATTGTCCACTTGTGCTGTTTCTCCCTCCCCCAGCTCTGCTGTGCAGAGACTGCAAGAGGCTGACACAAGGTCAATCTTAAGACAGGATGATTGCATTTAAAATAAAATGAAAGCTGTATTAATGCTTACAGAGTTGCATTAATGTGGAACATTGGGCCTGATTTATTAAAGCTCTCCTAGGCTGGAGAAGATAGTAAAGCTGGGTGATCCAGCAAATCTGGAATAGATCTAGGTAACAACCAAGAACAAAACAGAGGAAATACTTAGATGACTGCTTTATTGAAAGAAACAGTTGACCAAGGCTAAAATGGATCCTGTGAAGCCCAGCTACAAAATAGGTTATTCTTTGGTTATTCCTTGATGCAACAGCTTTCAGTCTTATTTTTCACTGTGCTGTTTGTAAAAGTGGATACATATTGGGACTCCTCCTATTTCTGGTATTCGAACAGTTGCCAACCTTGGATCCTAAAACATTACACAGACTTTTCCCAGATGTAATATTTCAACCACAACATGTATGCTTTAAAAAGTTAAAAACACACATATATTTTTGCACCTCCACCCGACCATACTACAAAGCTATTTTAACTACATCCATGGCTTAGTTCACTCTTTTTTTACTCACTCTTAAGCAAGTAGGATTTACTGGACTTAGTTTAATGTTTTATAAATTCTAAAAGAACGAGATTTTACTACATTTATTACTAAATGAATCAAAGCTATGACGTCTTCTTGAATGGCCATTTAACGAGCTGTAGGGGTTGAGTAACCAGATATTTAGAAGTATTGACTAGCTTAGTGCTAGTAACATTCAGTTTTCAAAGAAACCATGGATTTCAGTATTATAAATGTAATTATGAAACTGAAGTAATTTTAGGACAGAAGTATTCACAGTTTTTAGTCCATATACCCCTAAAACTATAGGGCAGATGTTGGGGCCCACACAAGAAACTCACACCATGATTGGTGGTTGAGGAAAAAGGGCCCGATAACACTGGTGGTCAGTGTGAAGAATGTCCCATTACAGAATATGTGCGAAGCAGAAACTGCATGTTGCCAAAACAACCCCTAGCAACTTCTGGAGGAACCTTAACATTCTACAGAACCCTGGCTGAAAAATTGTGCCCTAGACTGTGCATTCGTTTTTTGCAAACATGTTTATTTTCACTCCAGTTTATTGTATGTTATATTATTTTTTGTTCAATGTATATTCCTATATTAAATATAGGCTGTAAGTTTTAAAAATAGCAGCTGTATTACAATGACCACTAGAAAATAGATATTGTTGACCTATATAAAATATGCAAATCTTGGTCAACAACAGCGGATTTGGATACAGTAAACTAAATTTGCTGTATTTTGCTTACCAACATTGTTCACTGTCAAATATTGTAAATGACAAAGAGTAAACTGATATTGTCTATTAATAGTCCATTCCCCAACAAGTTTCACTCACTGATTCATGAGTCCACCATGGGTAACCTTTGGTGTAGGGTCATCCCAAAGTTTTGCCATATCATGTCAAAACCAGAGTTTACCTATGCTGATGCTATCACTGACCCATTTCCCCACCTCAGTTTAATGATTGGCCACTAAAGGGCAAGCTCCGTCACATGGTTGAGGTCACATGTTCTCCCATATTAACAACCACTCTCCCAATTTGGACAAAAATAAAAATAGGACAAAAGCTCTAAAGTAGTGTAAAGATGGTATAATGGGCGTAAAAAGGGCAAAGGTGTGTTGGCTATCATATCTGGATATCTTTAAGTGCCTCCAGTCTAAATCAGATCAGGAAGCTATGGATAAAGGTTTTTGGGATCCTCAGTTTGAAGCCTCATTAAAGCAGACACTAATGTCAATGTTTTATTTCATCTTCCTCTACAGATTTTATTCAAGATGTCCCTGGGACGTAGCACTTTATTCCTTTTGGTGGCCCCTATGGGATCTGTGTCTGGAGGTGGACCAGCTGGAGGAGCGTATCCTCAAATGAAATATATGAATCCAATGATGAAAGGGCCATTGGGTCCACCCTTCAGAGAGGGGAAAGGACAATATTTAGGTAAGATGAATTTGGAATCGACACAGATACTAATATTAGTAATAATGCTTAAATTAGCCTAAAAGCTTGCTTTGAATAACTAAACTATTTGTCATGTCTTACTTTGACTTTAAATAATTTGATTTGTAAATAATTTTAATAATGTATCATTGGTTGTATTGAGGTATAACAATAGCAGGCTCTTAGTAATATTCCAATTAAAAAAATGTATTTTATTTGTTTGAATCAAAACTGTCTTAGGTTGAGATAATTGAATTAATTTGGGTAATACCTACATCTTTAGCAGTGATCCCCAACCTTTTGGCTGCTCACAGACCACTAAATACACGGACTCCGGACCGTGCATGCGCGGGGAGCTGTGTGTCACTCAAAGGGGAAGAAACTTCCCCTAGAGTGACGTCATGATGCCAGAACCCACTCACTCTCCCATCGCAGGTCTGAGCCTGTGTCCAGAGACACAACCAGCCCAGTGCCCTGAGCCTGCGATGAGTACGGGAGATATTGTCTGTGGCTCTGGCTGGTGCGCCCCCCCCCAGTAGGGTCCTTCTCCTGACCCCACTGAGGGGGGGTGCACCGACCATAGCTGCAGCCCACTAGTGGGCTGCAGACCGGGGTTTGGGGACCCCTGATCTATAGTATAAAAGGAAAGATAAAATTGGCAAGATTTCTTTTTTCTCTTTTTTATTTCTGTAAAAGCAGCTTAAAGTGCAGTAACAGTAATCAACTTTTTTTATTTTACATAAATCAAAACAATAAAACACTACTTCTGGTTTGTTGATCTGGCTTTTGGTGCTTTGCTGTTTGTCATAAGTCCTAATTTATTTTGTTTGGTTCATGTTTGCCATTATTTATTAAATCATCCCAGAATCAACAACCAAACATTCAATAATCAATTGTCATCTTCCAGTGCATCTTTGAACTTGACTGCTTGGAAATGGGAATTCTTAGAAATCTTAAAACACTTGACATTTTGACATCCTGGCTTTACATGTTTGCAGTTCAAATTATCAGTCTGGTGCCATCTGCAGGACATCACCATACTTGCATGTTCTAAATGTGGAGGAGCTTCTATATGCAATAGGTTCAGTTTTGATGCACTGGCCCTCATTTATTAGTTCTCCAAGGCTGGAGAGAATACACTTTCACCAGTGATGCTGGGTTATCCAGCAAACCTGTAATGGATCTGGTCCAGAACTGAAAACATTTGCTAACAAATAAGTAATGACTTTTAGGAAATCCATTCCAGGTTTTCTGTATAACCCAGCTTCACTGATGAAAGTGTATTCTCTCCAGCCTTGGAGAACTTTAGTAAATCAGGGCCACTGATCCACATCTTTTCTGTATGTTTTAACACAAAACATGCCATCAAGAACGAAAATGTGAATGCTTGTTCAAAACATCACAAAACAAGTTAGCAACAGGCCAGTTTGTAATATTAAGCATGTGTACTGAGATACCAAGCATGCTAATGCCAAATAAAATTCCATGTGCCCTGGCTAAATAATTAAAACTTCTAGGGAAGTCAAGCGTAGACATGAAACTAAGGAAACACAGTTACAATATAGAAGGGTATCCCAGAAAGTTTAAGTTCAGTTAAACAACATTACAGGACAGAGAAAAACTAAACCATGTCTTATAGAAAGATATTCAGAAACTTGTAAAACAGGGAGAGTTTTATTGTGAATATTCAGTTTAATAATCAATTACTTTTACCTAACTGGTCAGTTTTTGTCCTGTAAAGAAGAAAACAATGTTGAGATATCAGACCTTAATAAACAGGAGTAATTGGAGTAATAAAGTCTCCAGTTCTAAAATATAACTGGGAAAAAACTCCTGGTCTGTGCAAAATATCTGAGGATCCAAGAATGATGTCATTCTGATGCACATGACCTGACAAACATGTGGAACCAGAAGCATTTGTAACTTATCCAATTCATAATCATCAATAAAATCCTTCTGCCAGTGTAACTAATAGTAAAATGTACAAAGTTTTATTCTCAATTGCCTTGTACACATGTAACAGAAACTTGCAAACCTGTATTAGAAAATTATAGTCTATCAACAGGAATGACCCTGCTACCCATAAAGGCAACCAACAGGGACTAGACATGTTTCAGGTATGCTTTACATTTGGATAACATAGATTTAGGAAGATTAAAAACCTCATTCTATCTTGGATATAGGTGGTCTGGACTCAATTGCTGAAAAAATTGTTATGTTGAGAATTTCAAAAGTTGTTGAGAAAAACCTGTTTACCTGTTTTGTCAGCCAGCAGAATGTCAAAGTTATGTTCCAAAACACAAAAAAAAATTGTTCAGATAATGAATAAAACATATTTAAGACAAATAAAAAAAGAAAAAGCATCAAACTAGTACAATGAGGAAAAACCCATATGCATGATTCTCTCAAAATAAATCAAACTGAAGACCATGGTAGATAAAACTTTGTGGCTGTATGATTCAAAAGCCATATACAGATGTATTATCTTTGCGATTAATGGTCACCTGCTAAAACATCTCAGCAAAACAAGGATTTTGCCTCAACAACCTCACCATTAAGAGCATTACCTATGAGAAAGGAAGAGTGCTCTTTTCCTTCTGAGTAACAACTGTCTTGGTCCTCATATACGGTAGTAGCAGCACTCCCGAGGCAACTTTCCTCCGTCTGTGGGTATTATATACCAAAAACCCTTTGCTTCATAATTTTAAAAGCCCACTGCTGCCTTTAAGTATACAGAAGCCAAGCAAACAGGATTAGATTAAAATATTGATTAAGATTAACCAATAAAGTGCATGTACAAGATACATTTTTAAAGCAAACGTGTCAATTACATAAATTTATACCTATGTTGTTACCTATGAACTAGCTGTGCTTGCTTGTAGCTGTACAACACACAGCCAGACTGACCACAGAGAGGTCCTACAATTGCTCCTAACCTACTTTCTAAGACTTCAAATCTTCATGTGTTTTCCACTGTAATGCAGGGATTCTCTTACTTGGGTGTTGCATGGTCACATCTGATTAACCTACCCACTTATTCCACAAATTTGAGGAAATAGGCTGTATTGCGGTGTACAAGCACATTTGGCCTCTGAAAGAAATACTCTGTCAACCACATTGCTTCTTTACACTGTTTGTAACTACTTATCAACCAAATTACTATCAGATTTTGTCTTGTTCAGTCTCAGGTTTATTTGAGTTTTAAACAAGTATGACTATAAAAGTATGAATATTTAACAGCAATGTTTTCATATATTTTCGCTTTACTCAAAAGAAGAGGAAATTCCACTTTTTTGTCTGGTATCTGGTAAATGCTCCTAATCTGCAAATAATGTAGGGGAGTGGAATCTGAAAAATGAGAAAAACAACATTGTGAATTACTCAAATGACCACGTTTATATTATGTTACATTCCCATCGTGAGCTGCCTGTCCAAATGCTTCCAGGGTGAAGTATGACTGTATGTCTGCGTCTTTCATAAGTACAGGATGGGAATGTGAAACAGCAGCCCATTCAAAATCAAATTATATTTAGCAATTAAATTCAAATTCATCACATATGTGGATGTGTGCAGTGGTGTTTATTTGGAAAATAAATGGGAATTTTGAGCAGAGAAAGGCTGCTTTCCTTTTATGGGGATTTAAAATACAAACAGCTCTCACATTTAGTTTTATGGCTAATTTGGATGTACAGCAGAATATGCAGTCTTGGCATTCTTTGGAGACTAGTTCTCCATTTGTATGCCTTGCAATCTATATATAGTATGGTGGGCATTAGGGCCTCCTTTTTTAAAGGATTAATACTGTCATGAAAAGAAAAATAGCTCTGAGCATGATTCATTTATCATCATAAATGATCCCATAATATGAGAGGAGAATTCTTCATCCTGGTATTGGTTATATACAACGGATATCAGAGGTGTGCATTCATTACATTACACCCTAATGTCAAATGTATTTTAGGAATGCATTGGGTTGTTGTACACTGCGTTTTTGTTTTCATTAAATTTAGGATTATATAATAAAGTTAAAATTATTTTCTTTTTAATTAAATGTGAAATACTACAAATGAAATAATAATGTTTACCACTAGCTGCCAGTAGATGGCACATTTGAATGTTGACATAAAAAATCGTTCAGTAAATGTTTTACTTTATTTTATCCTGCGTCATATTAAAATAAACTCAAACTGCAGCACTGGTTGATTGATGTTGTAGTCTATGTTGTTTTTGCATCTATTCCCTAGGCTGGCCTCCTGCCCATGAGAGATTTTAACACAGACAATAAATCAGCATTTTTTATATATCGGAGCTGGATACATGTATTTGTCAGGGTTGTATGTGTACTACGCATATGGGCATTTTTTGTTTTTATAAGGCACATGTCTAATATCAAACTATGTAAACAATATTTTATTTAATTTTATTTTATTAAGTTACCTATTGGGCCAGATTACATTAGGCTTTACATCATTGTCATGTCATGTCAAAAGGTAGATGTGTACTGCTCAGAACAAAAACAGCTTGAGCAAAGGCTACAAATAAGCATGTGACATAACTTTGTAAAAATGGTGAACTGCAGAACTATTCTTTATGCATAACATAAATTTATGACCCATTTTATTTACTTGTGTCTCATGCAATGTGACCCAATCATAAATTACACAAAGTTTCATTGTGCTTTACAACCAAAGTACACCCCAATCAAAAGGTTTTAGGGGTTACATGTTTTACTTTTGTTCATACAATTTTTATACAGCACCTTTTTTTCCAACTATAACCTCAAGCTTGAATACTTATCCTTAACCATACACAATAACCTGGGCACATTCAAGTATTACTCAAATCCAACCATAATGTATTATATAATACTCGAAAAACTAAATCAAAAGTTATAAATAAATATATTAATAAATAAAAGCTTGGTTATACAATAAACTCATAGTCAGGTATACTATTTACAAAAGGAAGAAATTCAGCACCATTGCAGTTCTTTTTAGTACTGTTCTACAATACCAGTACAAGAGAATTCGTTACCATCTCAAAATATTTAACAGAGAACCTAAGGGTGACACCTGAAGATCTGCTCATGCAAGTTTATGAAGAAGAAAAGTGTTGCTCTAAAAACATTTATGCCCTTCTTAAGAAAACAAACTGTTAATAATTTGAATTAACATTTCCCTAAAGGAGAACACTGAATGTCAACTCAGTATCAGTGTCAACACTGAATGAAAACTCTAGGAGAACACTGAATGTCAACACAAACATTATCCCAGTAGAAAAAGTAAAAGAATAATAATGGTGTAGTTTTGTGGTCAGTTATTGAGGATCAGATAAACTCCATCACTTTCTTCATTTCTGCCAAAAATCCACAGCAATGGCCCTGATTTATTAAAGCTCTCAAAGGCTGGGGAGGTTACACTTTCATCAGTGAAGCTGGGTGATCCAGCAAACATGGAATGGATCTAGTCTAGGATTGAAATCCTTTGCTAACAAATAGGAAATTACTTACCAGCTTCACTGATGAAAGTGTATCCTCTCCAGCCTTTGAGAGCTTTAATAAATCAGGCCCAATGAATTAGAAAAATAATGACTTAAACTGAAACGACTTTAAACATGGCCACATCAGAAGCAGGGTTTTTAGGACACAGTATACCAAAATCAATAGGCAAAAATGTAATGGGTTGGAAAAACTCTTAACCATATACCATGGCTTCATTAGTCACCACAGAAAGATATGAGCTGAGAATAATGAGATAGATTAGGTTAGCTAATTTTAACTACTTTACAACCAAAGTTTCACCCAATTAGAAGAGATTTCAGGGGTTCATTGTTCTACACCCTTAACCTATATACAGTAACCAGGACACATTCACTCACCTCTAACTATAGTGTAATATTATGATGGCATAATGAGTATTTAATATTCTTACCCATGAAAAGTTTCTACTGTCTGCCTGTAACATGCCCTTAGGTAAAATGAGGACATAGCAGCTCATAACCATGGTGTACAGTAAACATACTTTGTTCATAAACTGCAAAAAAAACATTATTTCTGCTAAATAGAAGTAAAAAAAAATATATGTATTAAAAGACAAAATTTTGTTGAAAAATTGCACCCTTTATAGAGCTTTGAACAAGTCAAACTTAATTATGCCTACTTCTATGTCCATGGGGTTTTATATCTGGGATATGTTTATTTCCCTAGTGATTGAACTTGATGGACTTATGTCTTTTTTAAACCCGACTTACTATGTAACTAATTAACCAACAAAACCTGGCAAATAATACAACCTGTATTTGATCCACTTCCAAATTTGATAAGCTGTTCAGTGTTTGGTGCCAAGTATGCAATGTCATATTTGAAGCCTAGTCTAGTACAGAATCATATCTGATGATCAGTATATTTTGCAGCACCTTATCAGTAAATTGATTTACTGTACACCTTTTTAAACTAGTGAATAACAAAACATCTCTAATTGGTTAACATGTTTTATCTTTACAGATATGCCCCCCATGCTTCCAATGGATCTTAAAGGAGAACCTGGGCCAGCAGGACAACCAGGACCAAGGGGACCCCAAGGACCACCGGGACCCCCAGGGAAACCAGGAGTTGGAAAACCTGGCTTACAAGGACAACCAGGCCCTGCTGGTCCTCCTGGCTTTTCCAGTATTGGTAAACCTGGTTTACCTGGAATGCCTGGAAAAACTGGACCAAAGGGATTACCCGGCACAAAAGGGGAGCCTGGAATGAGGGGTGAGCTAGGGCCTAGAGGGTTGCCTGGTTCTCCTGGTATTCCTGGTCCTTCAGGAATCTCTACTAATGGAAAACCAGGTGTGCAAGGTGCTCCTGGGCAACCAGGTATTAGGGGTGAACCAGGGCCAAAGGGTGAACCAGGACTCCGTGGAGAGAAAGGAGGTAAGGGAGAACCTGGAATTGGCAAACCAGGCATACCTGGAACTAGAGGACCTACAGGCCCTTTGGGACCTTTAGGACCACCTGGCCCACCGGGAAATGGAAAACCAGGTCTTGATGGATTACCTGGGGCTCCTGGAAACAAAGGAGATGTGGGTCCACCTGGGGCACCTGGAGTAGGGGGACTGCCAGGACCTCAGGGTCCTCCAGGAAAACCTGGAGTTGATGGCATTGGTAAACCTGGCTTAGATGGATTACCTGGAATACAAGGACCATTAGGTCCTAAGGGGGAACCAGGCATTCGAGGTTTGCCAGGTTTACCAGGATCTCCAGGATATGGAAAACCCGGTCTACCTGGTTTGAAAGGGGATAGAGGACCTTCTGGGATGCAAGGTGGAATTGGAGAGAAAGGAGAGCCAGGTTTAGATGGTGAACCAGGTGAACAAGGGCCACAGGGAATAATTGGGCCACCAGGGCTACCTGGGGTAATGGGATTACCTGGAAAAAATGGATTGCCTGGCCTAAAAGGTGACGTAGGACCTTCTGGTCCTCCAGGATCACCAGGCCTTCCAGGAAATCAAGGTCCCAATGGATTTGTAGGTAAGCCAGGAATACCTGGCGATAGGGGTCTTCCAGGTCCCCAGGGACTGCAAGGACCAACTGGACCAAAGGGAGAGGGTGGGTTGATGGGACTTCCAGGTTTGCCAGGTCAGGTAGGTAGTCCAGGACATAAAGGAGAGGGAGGCATTCCAGGACAGCCAGGTCCTAGAGGTCCAGCAGGTATTCCTGGGCTGCAGGGGTCATTGGGCCCTTTAGGCCCACAAGGGCTACCAGGTCCAAAGGGGGAGCCTGGTTTACCTGGCCTTCCAGGAAATAGCATAACTGGTGCACAAGGTCCTATTGGCCCCCTGGGCCCACCTGGAGTTCCAGGTGCTCCTGGTTTAAATGGGCAGCCTGGGCCACCTGGTCCACCTGGGCCACCTGGTCCTCCAGGAATATATGGTGATGGAACCATTGCTGGTCTACATTTGCCTGAAGGAGGTTCTGTTGGGATTGAAAAACCTGAAAAGCCTCAGTATGGCACTGGAGAACTGTCTGCTAAAATTGCCCCTGCATTCACTGCCATCCTAACTACACCATTCCCTCCATCCGGCATGCCCATAAAATTTGAGAGGACTTTGTACAATGGTCACAATGGTTATAATCCTCTTACTGGAATGTTTACTTGTACAGTTCCCGGAATCTATTACTTTGCTTACCACGTACACGTAAAAGGCACCAACATCTGGGTTGCTCTGTATAAGAACAATGTGCCGGCTACCTACACTTATGATGAATACAAAAAAGGTTATATGGACCAAGCGTCTGGAAGTGCAGTACTAGAACTTAAGGAAAATGACCAAGTTTGGGTTCAAATGCCGTCAGATCAAGCCAATGGATTATACTCAACAGAGTACATTCATTCTTCATTCTCTGGCTTCCTTCTCTGTCCTACATAATGAACAAATATTTTCACCCTTAGTTATAAACTATCTTTTAAAAAATTACATGCAAAACAAATGAAAACGTATCTATGCATACATATATATCCACTGGGAAAAAAGCACATAGAAGAAATGAATACATGTTTGAAAAGGTCAAATTGAAGCAAGATCTTTTAAAGTTCCTCTTCTGATAAAGTTTGCAATAAGGCAACATTCTGACATAGTGACCTAAAACAGCACAAACCTGTGGCACAGATGGCCATATCATGCAAAATGATGCTCTTCCGCATAAACATTATGGAATTTACAGATGTTCCCAAATTATTGTGTTTTGTCTTTGTAATTTATCTGTATCTGCAACATATGTTGATTAGTATTGTAGTTGTGAGAACACTGCACTTACTCAATGTAAGCTCAATGAGGATGGGTATGCCAAGATGACCATAGTTTCAAACTTTCTGTATACTGCCTATTAAGAAATGTACACTCTTTATATTTTATTTTTCATGTTTTTCTTTTTGTATTACATATGTAGTGTTGTGTTTGATGACATCATAAAAGGTATAAAGAGGTCAGAATTACTTGGGGTTTAGTTCTCTACAATACAAAGATTTAAATAGAATATTTAACTAGGTTTTGTTTTTTTTACATTGTAAACTAAGTAAAAAGTTACTTTATGCAAATAAAAAAAGATAAAATGGAAGTTCTGCTGTGACACATTTGGCCTAGGTGAGAGCCTTTAATAATTTTTTTTTGTATTTAGATGCAATGCTCTCCTCAATTGCTTAAACTTAATTGCATGAAACAGTACATTCTAAATTATTACAGCCCTGATTGATTGATCTTTCATTGATCTTCAGGACTCATGTTTAGCAATAAATTAAATGGCTGAAAATCAACAATATAAGGATTACAAACTCTATTTAGCACCACAATTTACTTCTTGTTTGTGTTGTTTGTAGTGTTACATTGGCATTTTTTTTAAATAAATTGGTCAATTTTATATTTTATTGGTGGATGCTAAACGGTATTAAAATTTGCTTTCTGTACAATTGCACCTAAAAAATGAAAATGTGAAATATTAGTCCATGCAAAAGGCTTTGCCTGGCAGATAAAAATTATTTTTTAGAGGGGCGAGGAAAAAAAAGTAAAATATTTAGATCAAGTTGCAAGATGGAGTATACTGACTGAATAAATGGAAAACCTGTATTATGCAGGCCTCATTCACAACTGTATCATCTTCTTGCAATAGAACGTAATTTGTCATTCAATGAAACCCACCAAAAAATTTCACATCACTGAACTCCTGTATTTGTAATTTTGTTTTTATTGTGTGTTTTACAAGCATTTTTGCTTCCATAAATGTTTTCTTCCTTTGACATTTCCACTATTGGGGTATACTGAAAACAAACAAATATATATTGTACGTGCATGTTGCATGTTTGTATTTTTTTTTTTTCATATGGGACGGAAACATCATTATTTAGTAAGTTTAGGGTTGAATTCACTTGTGAAATAGGCATTTTATTTCAAATATTTAACTTTTTTTCTACAAAATCTAATCAAACTGCAGTGGTTTTACATTTTAAAGAAAATCAAAATAAATAAGGGATAATCCCAGGATTTTGTAGGGTAAAAATTGGGCAGAAGTTTACCTAATCATAAGGTCACATCTTTTTCAGTAAACGGGATTTTTTTAACCTAAAAGCCTTACTCAAATAGATTGAGCAGTTTGGTTCATTTAACAAATCATCAAAACATTTTTTTGTTTTTCTATTTGTAGTTTTCTTTACCTAAATATATTTACATAATCAATATAGTTAGAATCTTTTATGTTGCAGCAGTGATTCCAATATTAGGTCTACCTGCTCACTTTTTAAAAGAATTACACTAAGAGAGTAAACATTTTTCACACTTGACTTTCTGCTGAAGATAGGCAGTGACTTCCTACTTAGAATACCAGCTAATCGGTTGTTTTAACAAATCTGCCCAATGACCCCAAACTATTGGCACTTGAGGCTCCCTGGCTTTCTTTAGCTACCTTTAGAAACAAACAGCTTTACTGATGCTTGGTAGCTTTGCTGTTATACAGTATAACTAATAAACTAGCTGATCAGTGTTCTAAGTGGATCCCTACTGGCCACCAATACCTGCAGGAAAAGTATAGAGGCTTTTTACTTTCTTGTAGAAGCAAGAAAATTTTCAGTTTATACTAAGCACTGTGTACTTTATTATATGAATCCCATCTGCTGATACAATCACTCGCTCGCACTATTTTATGGCAGTTGTTTATAAAGGCTGATCAGCTTTTTCAACATTATTATACTTGTTGTCTATGGTACCTGGCCTAGTTTATAAATTCACTTTTTGAATTACATCCTGAGGCACATAGTCTTTTTATTGTATTCACAAAATATATGGCTTCCATGACAATCAAGTTTTAAAAACTTTTAATCATTAATTGCATAAGACATTTGAAGCCTACTTGACTAACTTTATGTGAACGCTATTATGTTTTGCACCATGATAGAATCTTGACTGTTGTACAATGCATTCTAAAAAAAAAAAAATAAGGCAAAAAAAAAATTTAGCAGATGTATGTCTCATGTAATTCTCATGATTAGATGTCTCATGTTTAGATAATTCCATTGTATGATGCTTATGTTATTTTATTTTTGCGTGGGTGGGCAGGGACCTTCTAATGTTTCTTTTCACCATTCAGTGCCTTTTTTAAAAAAAAAAATAAAATACTGTTTATTGTATTCTTCTTTTTATTCAATTGTTTAAAATGGTGCTATGCCCTACTTAGCAATGTTATGTATTCATTTAGTGCAATATTAATCTCAATATTGACATTGTTTTTAAATATATCATTCCTGTTTGGTCCTGCTAATAGCTTTGGATTTGTATTGATTATGCTTGAATTGTAATTGAGTAATAAGGTTTGTTACTTTGCATTTGATATTAGCCATGTCACTGCAGTTTCAGGCTGTGAATATGCCATTATCACAAGTATATGTCTCTAGAACTACTCTGGTGGTGTTCATAAATGTGTCTCCATATAGAGTGCAGGCACGGTGCCGCATAGAGCATCCAAAATCTATTATTAGAAATAATTAATTTTCCCCAAATCTAATACAGGACAATTTGCCTACAAATCCGCATTCTTTCTGATTCTAAAGAGGACTGTAGCAACATCAATCAGAGCTGACAAGCTTAAACTGTTGTAGTCTCAAGCTGTTTCTTGGAGAGTCCTTACCCAGATAAATGTGCCTAATAAACTCCAATAATAACCTCCAAAGTCATCTGTCTAATATGCCTGAGCATTCTCACATATTTATTTACATGTCTGTCTCAGTGATAATTTAGGAATTTACTATGGTAATATAAATAAAGGACAACTGCATCTAAAAATCAGCTTTTCAAAGAGCCTAACACAAAGAAAAAAGGCAATAAAAATGCTTTACCTTTTTGTCCACATACTACAGTCTTCTTTTTAACTAAAATCAACAAAATGGTGGCTACTTACATCCTTACTAACTCACCCACCAGGCTCCTGAGGAGGAACAGGTACACAGGAAGTACTATTCTTTGCTCTACAAGTCCTTATATTCAATGACCTGAGGAACTGCCCTCTTCCGGCTGTTTGTCCTGCCCACCTGTTAGTTTATTGGGGAATATATGGAGGGCATTACTGAAAGATAGGGTTATGAAGATAGAGAGGTAGAGCTGGAAATACCTACTAAACAAGCAATATTTTGAATTTGAGTTTGTCACCTCCCCCCCCCCCACCTTAACTTACTCATTGGTCAGCTGAAGTTGGTTGAGCTTCTCAGGTGTATTCCATGCTAGGACTTGTAAAACACAGGATAATACAACCTGTGTTTTTCCTCGGGACCCTGAATGGTCTAGTAATGGTGTAATCCTTGAATAAATCTTGTGCTAGGCTTACTACAATATTGATTTTTAGGTCAAAGGTGCATTGTCTATTATTTCTCTAAATATTATAGGAACGTCCTAATTATAGTAATTGGTAATGCTAGTATTTGGCTTTCTTGGTTTTATGGTAGCAAGATTTTTGTATTTTATAATCAACTTTTATTATCAGGAATATATGAAGATTGTTAGCTCTGCGAAATGTGTAAAAATATGTGCAACACATGAAAATTAGCATTTATTTAAACATACAAACATTAGATATTGATTTAAACAGTGTCAAGAAATATGGGCACCTTTTTTCATTTAGTTCAACAAAAATATAAATATATATAATGGTACACTCTAGAAGAACATACATTTATGGCCCCATACATTTGGAGAAAATAGATCTCATTACAACTGATTAGACCAGTCCATAATCCTCCATTTTATTTTATTATTGGAGTCATTCTTTGGTAGATTTGCTGCCCAAAATCACAATTGTTTTATTACAATGCAACTTCCTGTGGTGGTTCCTCTCCTAAAATACTGTGTTTGGTTCTTACCAAATATATCTACATTTATAATGGAAAAACTACACTCTTTGATTCACTAGTCCGCAGCACATAATTTCAGAAGGTTCCGTGTTTGATTTTTTGTTTTTTGGCAAATTGTAGGCCAAAGATCCAGAACCCAAAAATGGACCGGGACAAAATGTTGAAATCCATGATAGATCGAGGGAAGGTGAGTGCAATTGCAATCAGGCAGGGACATCACCTGTTCCTTCTACAATAAACAGCCTGCCTGATTGCAATTTTCTTACTGGTTTGGTCCTCTTTAACCTGTGGGCACTGTTTCTTTGGAGATCTAATGTTTGCATTTTCAAAATTTCAAAAACAACAATTTTGATGACATGTACATAATTTTTCATATGGCTGCAGCTACAAAAAAATAATGTGTGTTGCAAAATATCCACTATCCCATTGCCAAATATATTGGCTATATATTTTTGCCAATGTCTGCCAAAACTGCAAAACTCTGCAGATAGCCAGGAACAGCAGAGTTATAGATATTGCATGCTCTGCTCCTAATTGAAAAGTTAAAAAGGAAATAACCAATGCTTATACATAGTTATTAAGACTGACCAAGCACTGCAAGATCTTTATTTTTGTATAAGGAAAAAGACCCAGCTCTACTTATTGTTAGTACTGTAAGGGCTGCATTTTTTCTGCAAGAAATACTTTGTATGTTTGAATTGCTAAATTTGCACATTGGAAAAAGATGTTGTCCAAACATCCAATTGTAGTTGTTTGCTATTTATTTTTGATACTTACATGAATATTGAATAGTCATCTAACAAGCTAGTCTTGTAACATTTCTATTGCATTGTGTTTTAATAATAAAAAAAGAATGAAAAAACACACACGCAAATGATAAGACTGTCATCACAGCTGCACTGTATGAACTTATGTAGGAGCTAAGCTTGCCAAGTAATAATCAACCATCATTAATCAAAAAGACAAATATATTACTTGAAGCCGTTCCCAACAAAGAGTGATACTTGTTCACTTTCCACCAAAAATATTAAGACAATTATGAATTGAATCATTCTAAGAAAACCAATTAAAGTAATGGTTTGAAAAGCAATCTAAAGAGCAGTTCGGCAGAACTCTAGAAGCTGTCGTCTGACACATGGTTATAAATGGTGTTCTACTGAGGCTTTGCCCTGTTCTGCACACTATCTGGGCCCCCTGTCTGTGGGTGGCTGAAACAGTATTTCTACTGGGGGGTTTTCCTGTCCAGCCAGAGCCGACTGCCTATGTTTTTGCTGACTGGATAACATAGAGACAGTTTCCTAATAAAATATCTGAACTCTTTCCTGTCTGCAGTTTTCTTTGTGGGAATGAGGTGTGTGTGAGAGATGTAGGCAGCTGTTAACTTATTGCAAGCCTTGACTGCTCCATAGGTGTTCTCAGTCTATAGGGGTATGCATTATCAGAGTGCCTGAATGATTCAGTGTATTATTATAATGCAAGAAAAAGACTTAGCAGCAATGCGTTCCACTTCAGAAATCTGAAAAATAGTGGAAATGACAAAATCAAACAGTGATGTTGATGTGTATAGTCATCTTGTGAAACCTCATGTCAGACTCTATAATCACCATCAATAGCTTGGATTGTCATATCCACTTCTGGGCTCCAAAGAGTACAGTACAAAGTTGCACCTTTATTGAACGAACAATAATATCTGAAACATCCTAATGAATGAATGGATCAGACCAGCACACAGCACAAACTATATCAGGTTTTATGGCTTTCCAAGTGAAAAATTACAGATTTTGCCGCACTTCTGTAGTGCCACCCTTCCTCCAACAGATCTGTCATCCATTATTTGTGAGGCTATCCCACAAAGGGCATAAAAAACCTAGTAATGTGTAGCTCTATGGCTTCTGTTAAATTGGATGTTTAAAAAGTTGTCTTGTAAACGTGCATTTGATATGCCTTTAAGGACTAATTTGGGGACTATTACTTCTACTGACACCAAAGATGTGGCACTATTCTTTCAACTCACACCACACATGTCAAGGCACTATTCCCTTGCCTGAAACCATTATTTATGGTACAAATCCTTTCTTTGACACAATGAATTGGGAACTACACTGATCACATGTCAGTCAAACTCACCTGCCTAGAATTGTTTGGATTGTTTTGGGGCCCCACAAGGCATAGACTCCACAGGCCTTCTGAAGTTGTCCTGTGGCATTAGATGTTAGCAGAACATATTTTAAGTCACACCATTTTTGCCTCCACCAGCCTTCCTTCTTCCCATACTTCATCCTGCTGTCACCTCTTTGCCAGGTAAAGAGACACAGACAAGATTACCCACATGATCTAAGAAAATATAATTCATTAGACCAGATTGTGCCATAGAATGTGAGAGTACCAATGTCAGAATTCCACTTAAAGATACGCCAGTGGAGGGAAGAGTTTATCATTAGGTATGGACACAAGAACATAAATTCTTCTTTTACCAAGAATTTCCATTCACCAGATCAGATAAGACAACACACCCAAGTACCACATGAGCTACTTTATTATATATGTTGTAAAAGTAGGGGCAGAAATATAGACTTGCAAATTCTATCCAGATTTCATTGACTTGAAACTGAGCTTGTGGACTCCATGCCTCTAGGGTCAGAACTATTTTAATGGCACGAATAGAACCTAAACAATTCTAGGCAGATGAGTTTGACCAATTCAAGTTGCTAGGTGTAACCGTGCAGATTAGTGTAATGAGGTGACCTTTGAAATATAAGATATTTAAAATTCTGTTTAACATTCTATTTCAAAGCTATATACGATGTAGTAGATAGCAGTGCTATAGCCAAACCATCATTACAATCAATAAGAGACCAAAAATCATTCTGCTAGAACTCAGGAGTGCCCCAAAGCCCACTTTTGCCTGTACCGAAACAGGCTGAAATGGGCTTTGGGGCTGTCCTGGGTCCTAGCAGAATGATATCCCCAACATGTCTAGTTTGTGTTCACTGGACTACACACTGTGTACTAACCTATAATCTACTGGTTGTTGTGCAATAAACCTTAACCTTCAGAGTTATTATCTTAGCTAGAATTTGAGCATTCTATGTGTGTTTGTGGAGTATCATAACCTACATGAAACCCTCCCTATGTAATGAACTACAAGAGCTCACAGAAGGAGTATGTGTGTGGTAAGGAGGTTATAGATAGGTTAATTGGCAATTGTCTGACAGGTCACCTTTCATTGTTCCATGGTCCAGTCCTGACACTCACATGCCCTTGTAGGCATTTGACAGAGGTCAGCATAGGAACTCTGACTGGTTTGCGAGCCTCTGTGTTCCTGATACTCTTCTTTTATTCTCACTTTAAGTATTTTTTTTCATTAATTTGTGCTACAGTAGATCTTCTATTAGATTGAACCAAAAAAGTTAGCCTCTCTCCTCACCACACATTCATACCATTAAACCTTGGGTGCCCATAATACTGTTGCCGGTTGATTGGTTCTCTTTTCTTGTGGCGGTAATAACCACTGCATAGCAGGAACAACACACAAGGCCTACTCTTTTGAAGATGACCCAATCCTTTATCTGCTACAATTTTCCTTTGTCAAAGTTGCTTTGACTTTTAAATTTGCACATTTTTCCCGCCTTCAATGTATACCACCCCTTGTCAGGTGCCACTGTGTTATTCACCAATCAGTTTTAATCTTTTGGTTGACTCCTATTTTTGACACACTTACTTCTATTGATACAAAAGTTGGGCTTTACTGCAACTGATCACAAAAAATTATTTTTTTACTTACTTTTTTACTTGGCCTTACTGACTACCAACCCTGGAACAAAGTTTTCTCCCTTTGACCACAAATGCTAAAACATTAAACATTTACTGTTCCCACTGGCTATGGTACCTCTTTCCTCACACACACAATCTGAAGGACTGTTGTCACGGTCCCTTCCGTGACGGAAGTTTGAGGATCTGTCAGACAAGCTGCATGTGAGATTATCTGATAGTCTCTTTGTTTTTACTTGTTTCTGTGTTGTTGTTTGTAATGACAACACCCTTGTATCAGCTGCAGCTGGTGGTCATTTACTGCTCCACCATTTAGTCTGGCCTCACACTTCATGCTATGCCGTTGATGTTCATGCTGGGTTGTGAAGAGCTGGAGTGTTGTGCCATCCTGAGTTCCAGTTTATATCTGCTAATAAGATAAGTTGCTTTACTTTTGGTGTTTTGTGGTTATTTAGTTGTTTACTAGGCCTCAGGGAGACACTGGGTCCTTCATAGGGGAAGGAACCAGTAGTCTCAAGCCAGACACTACTGCTAGGGCTATACAGGCCTAGTGGGGCCTAGGTTCCTGTGTATGAGTATTCCCACCCTCAGGGGATACTCATACTGTTAGGAGTTAGGGCTAGGTTAGGGTGTCTGCAAGGGGTGACCATTCCCTTTTCCCTAGCCACTAGAGGCCTAGTAGTGAGTAAAACCTTTCTGTTTCCCTCCCCTCCCTGTTATTCGTGACAACTGTAAATTGTCCCTTTGTTTAGAAGGTTTGAGGTCTCTGTTCTAAAGCTTTATATACACAAAAGCTGATAACATAATACCATACTGATTCTGATTCACAGATCAGGTATAGGCAAATAGGTCTGACACTTTTTTGACACATTAACTGCATGTTTATTCTGGCTCTGTGACTGAAAGTCAAGACAGACATAGCTGGACATCTCACATTTTTATAAGGAGGCCTACAATGACAGTCCCTATTTCCATCATCACAGTTTAAAAAGGCAGTGTGACATTCAGGGCAATGCACAGGTTGCCTTGTAAGAACAAGTCCCTAACTTTTGATATGTTACCTGTGCTTCCCCAAAGTCAGAATTTATTTACTATACACCAGTGGTGGCGAACCTATGGCACGTGTGCCAGAGGGGACACTCAGAGCCCTCTCTGTGGGCACACGCTCCCCGCCTCTGCTGGCCTTCCATTGGCCGTGCCACTGTCCTTCTGTCAGCCCATGCTGCCTGGGGAATTTCCCTTTTCTTTGAGTCATCAGTTAAGCCTCAGAATACCAGGCAGCTGATGAGTATTGAAGCTGATGTGTCTTGATCCACAAATGAAAGGGTGAAAGTAGAGGGAGAGAGTAAAGTAAGGGAGGGGGTAGGCAGACACAGAGGGGGGATCTTGTTTTCCTCTGTCCTGGTTATGGGAAGTACAGTATTAACTACTAAACTGAAGAACGGGCTACCTTAGCTGCAGTTGTATTTGTGATAGATTTTCTTCCACTTAAGGAGAGTGCCTGTTGAATGTAATAGCTCTTTGAAAATCCATGAAGGCTCTAAATAAATTGTACAAACTGGCAACCAGTTAGTGGAGACTTTTTATATAGCTAATTGAAGAAATGCAGAAGAACCAAATTTTAAACAAATCATTTGAACTTTCAACAATTATTAGCAGCTGGGTTATAAAGCAGCAGTATAGTTGTTCTGTGGTTACAGTGATACCTAATAAAAAAAACAAAACATTATTCTTTACCCAATTTGCCCTCAGTATGAATACCAACAAAACATGTGTCCGTCTTCTATATTTATAATAGAGACCCCTTTATGTCTCCATGGTTTATCCCCTTGTTTGGAAATTACTGTTAACTGCCTTGGCGGTATTCCTGAGTGTGGCTCAAGGTGAACTTTACACTCGGGGTAGGAAAAAAAAACCTACCTGCTTCCCTCAATCCAGCGGCGTCCTGTGTGATCCCCGGCCGGCTTCTGCATCACATGTCCCAGGGGTTGGTAATTGTATTATTGAACTGTTTTGACCAAAGTGTAGCTTCTGCACTATAGGTGTAGGAAGCACTGTGGAAGTTTCTATAATAGGTTTATCATATTGGCAGAACAGAGCCATAATGGAACTGATAATATGCACTATTATGCAATGTTGTCACATATATGTAATAATTGGTCAATGTTTTTTCTTGTATACATTGGTGTATTGGTGTGAAAAAAAAAACCCCAAAAATATATTGAAACCAAAAAATACACCCCCTGCATGTTTATAAAGAGCTTGTCACTTCCAGAAATACAATGGACAGCACTTATGTTTTTATGCTGGGTTGCCATTATTTGTTAATGCCCCCTCCAAACAAACCTTTGAAATGTGCTACTGGGAACCCTGTAACTGTGTGTTGCTGTCCACAGTGCTTTAAAAAAACGTGTGCAATGTGCTGCATAGCTATGTAATTGGCATGTGTTTAGTAAAACTCCCTGCATTCCTGTAATGTGAGAGAGCTCTTAAAGAGGAACTAAACTCAAAAGTCGCCCAAAACAAAAAAATACACCTACCTTTAATCCCACACGGCTGTCGATCAGTCCGGAGGTCTCTTCCATCGGGTCCCGTGTCGTCCTGGCATCCATCTTTGGGCCGGCGGTCTGGGTGTCGCCATCTTCTCCTCTTCTTCTGGGTTCTTGTTCCTATTTCACCCGACCCAGGCAAAAGATCGGATGACGTAGATGGGAAAAAAATTTGCCCATCTCACTGCGCATGCGTGAGATGGGCAATTTTTTTCTCTTTTGACACATGCGCATGCCTGAGATGCTCGGGAGGCTTTGCGCTTCCATCCATTCCCATTCAGAACTAGGGGGTGGTGCTGCACCCTTTTTTTTTTTTTTTTTTTTTTTTTTTAAAGGATGTTGCACTCAAAAAAAGGGTTGTCTATGCTTTTATGCTTTTAAAATTCTGACTTTAGGTACACTTTAAACTTCACTCTGGGCTGAATTTTGATTTACCCAGTCATGTCCTCTCGTGCACAGATTAGACTGAAAGTAAATTGAAATATTTAAAGTGTATGCTAAGGCAATATATATATTTTAAAGTCTTGCATAGATTAGGGAAAGATTAAAACCCCTATGAGGTTATATTTTGAGATACCTACATGTCAGATGGACATATTATGTGCATTAATATGTAACAATACATGCATGCTTGTACATATGTGCATGTATTTTATATGCTAGTCTAATATTACTATCTAAATTTTCACAGTTGCTGGCTGTCCTTTGCCTCAGAGGACTAGAGTGTTCCGCAGATGCAATCCATTTGTTGGCAGGCATGTGAACAACATCTGAGACTATCTCATCACTAGCACTACCCCTGCTGGTGGGTTTGGTGTCCACAGCTCACATGACATCACATGACATCCCTTTTTTAAGGAAGTGACTGGCAACAGGAAGTTGCCTGGACAAGGAGTTCCTTGTGGTTCTGCTCTTAGATTTCTACTGCTCCAGTTTATGTGTTCTGTTACTGATCTATCCGTGTACCGACCCCAGCCTGTTTCCTGACAACTCCTGCTGCCTGCCCTGACCTTTGACTTGTTCAACTATTCTTTGGGTCTCACTCTGGCACTACTTTCTGTTCTTGCTAGTTATAAGTCACCTGCCTTGGTGGCAACGGGGGTCGCAGCCTGGCAGCAGCTTGCCGCTCAACAACCTCACCACTGCAGGCTTTGGAGAGGACCGAGCTACTGCTTAGACCCTGGGCCCTGTGCACATCTTCACCCACTGGGTTGGTGACACAGAGGGACCACCACTTTGCCCTGTGGATCCGTGACAGTTCAGCTCTTTATGGCCTGTGTGTGTGCTAAATAAGATGGCAGGACAGACATAGCACTCATTGTACTGGGATTGTCAGGGGATACCTTGTATTGAAACCAACCTGGGCTCCTGTTAATGAAAAAATGAGAGCTTGTATAGATGATTGAGGTCTGGACGCTTTCTGTGTATGGGAAATGTGCACTACACCTCCATTTTATCCTATTTTTGCAAATTCCTGAAGAAGTAGGTCCCAGGCATGTACAGAGGAAATGAATCAAAGGTAGGAAATGCACTCAGATGCATAGCCATTTCTTTAGTGTTAACTAATAGTGTTAGCAAATTTTGGTATGGAGATAGATTTGTATTGGGTGCTCCATTTTTTTTTTAATTTTATGTTTGGAAGACTCCAAGTCTTGAACACCCAAAATTGAGTACAGCAAAAAAATCAAAAACAGGTAGTGGAAGATCATTCCAAGAGGCCTGGACAGAGTCTTTTGGAGTGATTGAACGCAATGACAAAGAGTTTTGTAGTCTCTGTAATGGGAGTGTTGTGTGTCGCACATCAAGTGTCAGATGGCAAAAAAGTGTTGCCTTGGTGAAACTGATAAAAGTTCTTTGAAGGGAAATTGAGGGAATATCATTCCCAGTATCTTAGTTTTTGCAACTATCTTTCTAGAACAAAACATCTGTCAGCTGCCACTATTCAAATTTCCCATGCATTTCCCGTGCATAGCAAAACATGGTAAGCCCCTCTCTGATGGGGATATTATGAAAACGGCCATGTTGTCCGGGAGCAATTCCCTTTTTATGATTTCCCAAACAAGGATAAGATTATTCAACGCATCTCTGAGATGTCACTTAGCAGAAATACTGATAAAGATTGAGTCCAGAGCATGGCAAGTGGTGTTAGTCAGCAGGTCACCACTGACTTACAAAAGGCAGCCTGTTACTCCATGTGCTTGGATGAAAGCACAGATATAAATAATCATGCAAGGCTAGCAGTAATTTTGTGGTATGCTGTTGGTGACATCATGAGAGAAGAGCTGGTGAAAATGGTGTCTTTGCCTGAAAGAACACAAAGGATAGATATATACAATGCTGTGATGGAGGCTTTTTTGTCAGACATAAGACCAGAAAAAGTGGTTTCAATTTCTAGTGATGGACACCTTGTATGGTGGGGGCAACATCTGGTTTCATACAGTTTTTTGTTAAAGAAACAAGTCAAGTCATTCAGTTCCATTGTATTATACATAAAAACCTCTTTGTGCCAGGGAAAGCAGCAAAAACTTTGACAATGTCCTCAAAGATGTCACAAAAATGGTGAATTACATCATGGCTTAAAATAAATTTTCCACAGTTTGAAGAACTTCTTGAGGGGGTTCAGGTACAGTATAATTGTTATGTACAATGTTTTCTGGTGGCTGAGCAGAGGACGAGTCCTGGGGAGATTTGGAGCCTGCTTGGACGAAATTAGGCTGTTTATGAATGAAAAATGCCAGGAATATCCACATCCACATCTGATATGGCCTGGCTTACCAACCTCATCTTTTTTTTACAGATTTTACACTACACTTCAATGTACTGAACAAACAACTACAAAGTGTAGGGAAAACAGCAAAAAGGATGTTTTGTGATAATAAAAGATTTGAGAGAAAACTGCAGGTTTTTGAAAGAGGTCTTGAAAGTGGGCTGCCGAAATATTTTCCAAATCTAAACATGCATTTAGAAAATTCTACAACATTTGCATACAATCCTACAAGTCATCAGGAAATCAAGGAATTTTCTAGCATTGTAGAAGCTGCGAACGTGAATTTTAGTAACAGATTTTTACAGTTTCGTAAGATGGAGACAAACCTGTGTTTTCCTATTTCTCCAGATAAAGTCAAGTTTGAAAAACTTGATCTTTCCTGCTTACACTGGTTAGATTTGGGAAATCTGGAAATGGAGCTATTGGAATTTCAAGAAAGCTCTATCTGGAAAAATAAATTATATGACCTGCGTGAAACACTTGAGAAGATTAAAGCAATGACAAATGACAGCACAGTTAGTTTGAAAAATGAAATTCCTAAAGTGTGGAATTCTCTGCCAAATAATTTTAAGACAATGAAAGCACTTGGGATTGTTTTCCTTACTTTGTTTGGATCATCTTATGCTTGTGAGCAGCTGTTTTCAGCTTTGAATTAAATCAAATCTGACACCAGAAACAGACTAACAGATGACCTGAGTGCTGCACGTGTTGCTCCCAAACAAAGTATGAGTCAAGGTTAGACAAATTATCAGCATGCATACAACTGCAAAAATCACATAAATCACATTGTTCAAAAGCATGCCAAATGCTAACATTTACCATTCAATAAAAAAGTTGTTTGTATCATTGGAAGCTCTGGTATTGTTTTTTTTAAGACAAAAGGTATTAATGTATGAGTTGTTTTTTTTTCTAAACTAAAACCTCAGTTTTCAGGTTAAATTGCCGTGTTGGCACTTTGCGATAAATAAATGGGGTTTGGGTTGCAGTTTGGGACACTATAGTCAACATGTTGTACACACCTGACCTTCACATGTATTTGAGCTTGTTGGACACCCCCTCTAAAATCTTGGGTTTTAATATGGTGCCCATGGAGGGAATATAACAACCAAATAAGGTAATCAGATGTAAAGAGGAATCCAAATATATTTTTATATGCTAAATAGGTAACAATGTTACTATAAATATTATGTTATCCCTGCATCTGTTCTTTAGAAAATAGGAAACTAATACAGCTGAATATTTGGTAGAATGCAGCTTAATAGATCAACTGAATAATATACCTCTATTTCAAAATATTTTAAACAGCTCTTAACTATTATTATGTTTTTCAAGCTCTAGCCCACTGATAGAAATTTGCATACGTGCAATAACTCAATTCGGTTATAAATCCAGAGTAAAAAGTTATTTCAGCTTCCTTAAATTACAAAACTATTCTCCTTCACAGTTGGCTGCAGTTCTGACAATGTAGCTCATTGTCATTTTTCTGTTACAAAAAAAAAATCTATAGGCATATAAACTTAAGTCAAACAAATCAAGTGTTTTGTGGTTATTTTCTTTGGTGTCTGTTTGATCTACCACTTGGAACCACTTTAGAGAAGTGTAATGTAATTTTGAGATAGTTTTACAATTAGACAGATCCATTACAAGTCTGACAGAGTTTACATAGGTTTCCAGCTGCCTGCAATACATGACTTGGAGAGGTGCTGGAGACTGCGGCTTATGGCGTTAAATTAGGATGTCCATGGCTGTGGATCAAATGACAAATGTATGTAAAGAATAAACCCAGAATATGTGTCACCATCCGGTAGTATCATCTGGCAAATTCATTATATTTGTTTTGGGTCATAAACAGGTAACTAGCAGTTGTATGTATATAACATTATCATAATAGTGTCAATATATATATAAAAATTAAATAATCTAATATATAAAAGCTACAAACAACAGAAAGTAACAAAACAAAATTGTAATATGCTTTAATATAGCCTAACAATTTTGCACACATATATCTAAGCTTGCTAGGAGGACTGTTAGTGCATCAGGAACTGATCCTCTTTATAGAGCCATCAGTATATCCCTAATGTTTCACTCATGATCCTCAATGGATAGGCTCGCTGATGTCTCAATTCATGTTCATATTGTTTTGCAGTGCCTTAGAGAGAATGGCCTGTACCCTACTGCTGAGAAAGGCCTTTTCGAGCTCCACAGGGTTACATTGACTCGAAGGATAGTATCCCCATAGACCCAGAGAAGACAGCAATCATTTCCAACTGCCCCCCCTCCACCCTTGATTGCATGAATAAATTCCTGACAGGATCTAATACACAATAACAAAACAGTCCCTTTTATCATTAAAAATAATACACACAGACTGTGCCTAGGTTCTATATGAAGTGAAATGGATTTATTATTATAATTTTAGGCAGATATTGTAATCATATGCCCTAATATACACACTGAGCACTAGATGTTACAAAATCACTCTATGTGTATATTACAGGAAAAATGTATTTGTTCTCACTTATTTCTACACTATAGGACTCCATAGGTCCCACAGTTCTGACAAAAGCTATTTGTTACTCCATGTCTTCTAGGTCTTCTAGTGTCTCTTTTAATGGCACAGCCCCACAAGGTCCTCTGCTTACAATGCTCCTACTATCACCGGTTCCATTGTTGGTCCAGGAGTTATTTCTGCTTCACTGCCAATAGTGAATAGATGATCAAAAGTCTTCAAAAAGTTTTCACCCCTGTCTGTATTGTCACTCAAATTATGGCGCTGGGTCTAAACTTTCTGGTGGTGTCTGAGAACAGGGTGGAAATGCAAGTACTCCGTTTTAATAGGGAAGAATAAACCGCAGGCGATGAGAGCAGGGGAATGTCAATTTTTGTTTGGACCTTGCTAACAGCAGGATAGCTAAATCACTGTTCTCCATCTGCCAGTGTAGATGGCATTGATTAAAAAAGGTGGGAAAACTATATATTTAAATTATGTATTTATTTTTGTTGTGTAAATTAAAAATCCATTATCATTTGTATGTAAATGTATTACCAGGGAACATGTTTCTTGTATGCTGGGTGTAAATCCTTGTTGGTGTGTATAAGGGCTATATAGAGCCCTATGTATGTGTTGTCTAACTGGACAACCTATTTTCTTGCAGATCTGTTTACCCAGTGATGGCATGTTCCTACTGTTTTGTTGCACCTTGACTTTGAGAATTGCCTGTATTCCAAGGCTGAGGATTGCTTGTTTAAGGTCCCCGGGGTTCTTATCTTAAAATACTATCACAGATCCCCCCCCCCCCGGGACCAGGGGATATGTGCCTTTGTCTGTGTCAACTACCTCACACTCCTCTGCAGTCAGCAGCAGCAGCAGCTCTGTTCAGGAATCCTATCCCCTGGTTACTTCATGGTCTGAGCCATGTGATTCCATGAGAGTTGTCCCTTTACCTTAGAAGTCCAGAATATTCCGCAGAAGCGCTCTATCTCCTGGCGAATGGTGTGAACACCACCTGAACTGCCTCTGCTCCAGCACTCTCTGTGGTGGTGGGTTTGGATACCTGCTGGTCACATGATCTCCATTTGCTAATTGACCTTCTCTGTATAAAGAAGGGGCTGGTAACAGGATGTGGCCTGAACAAGGATTTGCCACCTGATTGCTGCCTGCCCTGACCTCTGGCTCATCTGCCTACAATCCGCCTCACGTACCTGTATTACGCTTTGGTCTGAACATGTCAGCACTTATCAGCCCCTGTGTGCATGGGGGCCGCAACCTGGCAACAGCCTGCAGTGCAACATCCTCACCTCTAGAGGCTCTGGAGAAAACCAGGCTGTTGCTTAGACTCTGCACCCTGTTTTTTTTCCTTAACCTCCCAACCGTTAAGCCCGTACTTTTCCCATCTAAAAAAAGTTGCAATTATCGATAAGCCCGTACTTTTCTCACTGTATGAAAATACAGTGAGAAAAGTTCGGGTTTAGTCACTGGTGACATAAGTTCTTCCAGCATCACCCATTCTTTCATCTCTCGACTATGAAACCAGTCTGTTAGGCGTACTAAGACAGATGCTCTATAGTAGGAAACAATATCAGGGGCCCCCACTCCTCCTCTACATTTAGGTTTAACCAGGACGCCGAATGCCAATCTGGGGCGCTTCTTATTCCATAGAAATTGTATAAACAACCTATGTATTTTGTGCAAATATACTGATGGCAAGAATATGGGAACCGTTTGGAAAATATATAACAATCTGGGGACAATATCCATTTTTAGAGTGTTTATGCGAGGGAACCAGGAAAGAGGCAGGGAGTCATATTTCTGAAGATCGTATTGAAGTTTACTATATATAGGGGTATAATTAGGGGAGAACAAATCAGAAGGGTCGGATGGTATCATTATACCCTAATACTTAATGGCGGTAGAACAAATCCGAAGGGACACATTATGGAGTATAGTGGACATTTGAGTCGAATTTAAGGTAATATTTAGAAGTTCGGATTTAGAGTAGTTTACCTTGAAATTGCTAAGTAATCCGAATTCGTCAAATTCCTTCAGTACCGAAGGTATTGTGACATGTGGAGACGTTATATATAGTAAAAGATCATCCGCATATAGTGAGAGTTTGTAATGGGTATCGCCTATCCTGATCCCTTGAACATCCGGATTGTTGCGCAAGGCTACAGCCAAATGTTCCATAACTAGGGCGTAAAGCAATGGGGAAAGAGGACACCCCTGTCTTGTACCATTCTTAATCTGGAAAGAGTCAGAAAGGGTGCCGTTAACCCGCACTCGGGCCCTAGGTAAGGAATACAAAGCAGCAATTCTAGAGACCATATTGGGGCCCAGGCCTACCTGACGTAGCGCTAGATACATGAACTCCCAACAAACCCTGTCGAAGGCCTTTTCCGCGTCTATGGATAGCAAGCACATAGGAGTACCTGTAGACTTAGCAAATTGGGTCAGCAATATAGTCTTAATAGTATTGTCCCTGGCTTCCCTTCCATAGATAAACCCAGTGTGATCCAAATGGATCAAGGAGGGCATATAGGGGGATAACCTGTTGGCAATCAATTTAGAGAAGATTTTTGCATCAACATTGATCAAGGATATGGGTCTATAATTAG
Source organism: Pyxicephalus adspersus (assembly GCF_032062135.1). Lineage (NCBI taxonomy): Eukaryota > Metazoa > Chordata > Amphibia > Anura > Pyxicephalidae > Pyxicephalus > Pyxicephalus adspersus. Next base: position 97,607,062 of record NC_092858.1, on the reverse strand, counting down.
AGCAAACAGTATGGTCTTTGCCAGGCTTGGGAAGGACCGTAATATGAGCCTCTAAACTCTGCGGAGGAAACGGCGTGTCAACGGATATGGAAGAAAACACCCTAGTCATAAAGGGGACAAGATTAAGGGCATGGAGTTTATAAAACCGGTCAGGGAAGGGGTACCGGACAGGCTAGGCGGGCTAAACCTAGACCGTGAGGTAAAAAACTAAAGCAGGATCCCAAAGATCCCGAATCACCGCCCGGTAGGGCCTATGTGGGGGAAGTGTCCGTGCGCGGAGTGAGGCAGGCAGCAAATACACCCTCCGGTCCCGCCTGGGGGAACCCACATAACCAAGAATAACATAAAAAGTTGAGTGAACCCCAAATTTCCCTGAGCAATAAACAGTCCTATAAGCAATATAACCAAAGTGTACAGTATATATCAAAAAAACAACTAAAACAGGCTAGGGAAACAGGGTTACTACATCCCAGGTCCCAGAATATGGCCAACCAGGAAGGCGAGAGCAACAAGGCTCACGCGTCCCCGTTAACCCTAGGCATAATCAACCACCGGATCCAGAATGCATTCAAAATAACAATACAACTATCAACGGAATCTGCAGCAGTAAGCCCTAAAAAATAACGCTCAGCATAGCTACCAGTATATGGTAAGTCCCACCGCAGAGGGGATACAACTTGCACAGAGTCCGATAGAGTTCGGTGATAAAAAAAAAAAATCATTAAAACCTGTAACGCTTTTGGTACAGAAACCTAGACATCAGTGTAACGCCCAGGTGGTTAAGCATTTGTCTCTAATGTTTACCTTCTATTTGTTGTGTCTTGTCTCCAATCTTTCTCTGTATTTCTTAACCAATATTCTATAGGCAGAAATGGAGGCATTTGAATATTGGTTAACATAACTAGTTGCGGTGCCTTTAAGTAGAAAATCATGCCCTCATTATGAACCTCTTTCTACATGTGAAATGATTATGCAGCAGGATCTCCTTCTTTTGCCGGTGCTGTATTTCCTCTCTGTTTCTTGTATTCTGGATGTGCTCTCATACATGTCTTTATACTTAAAGCCTTAGAATTATTTTCCCCAACTTGCACTTCTTTGATGTTTATAACTGCAGATTTGGAATGGGAGGAAGTTTGATAACAAGGAGGAGAGGGAACATACCCTATTATTACTGTATGACAGTGTGTGTCAGAACAGGAGAATATGTTGGTTCTAATACTTATGCCTGGTCTTTCTAGCTGGAGTGGATTCTTTGGTATACACATACTACAAAATCAACATAAATATTTCTCTGAACTATAGAGAAAAAAACTGTAAACGGCAACACTTGCATGTTGCGTAGTTATGGGACTGTAACATGGAGTGATACTGAGCCAACTACTGTAGGTGCTGCACCATGTCCCATGCTACGAGCAGGCATCTTTTCTCAATTCCTCAAAAGTGTAACTCCAGGGTCAGTTCAATAATCAGCCTATAGAAAGGCATCATGTAACTATTATTCCGTTAGGTCACACTATACCAATCTGTAAACCACACCAAAGCAAATTAAAAGTAAAAGCTGGACCAGTAAAACCCTGGTCCAGCAACAGTACTCGCCAGATTTCCCCAATTTAATGCTGCAGTCTTCACCTATAGCAAGCCCCCGCTCAGCCTTGGGAGACTGGTTGCATTTCCCAGCACACAGTTGCCCCCAGGACTTAGTGCGCAAGGGATGGTGTCTGGGGCTGGCAGAGGACCAGGAGCCCACAAATAAAGCAGTACAAAGATTCCAACAGAAAAAAGTCCAGAATACAGAGCTGAGGTCATATACAGAATATCCATCCACCAAACGAAGTACACAAGGTTAAAACACAAGCAGAGTTGGGGTCACAAGAAAAAGGTCAGTCCAGCCTGCGTATACAAATGATAGGTCAATAACAGGCAAGGTCGGCAACAGTAAATGACACCAAATTCACTCCAGCACAGCTTAGCCCAGCCTAATGCTACAACAGGCCCTCAGCAGTGGGAGCAGAGAGGCTATAAAGCCCCAGCAGCCAATAGCAGCACAGGAGCAATAATCAGCTCCAGAAATCCCCTTCAGCTGTGCAGAGCCTCAGAGTGTGTGCTGGGGATGCCAAGAAAGTACATTTCAAGCTGCACGGCTAAAGGGAAGCAGAAGATGCTGCCATTTTCTTTGCTGCTGCAAGTGTCACCATTGGACAGGATAAATGAGAAGAGATACTGAGGTTTGCTGACCCCACACCAGCATCTCCTAACACAAATTTACTGAATCCAATCAGTCATCTTTTACCCATCGATCCAATCTATTTAGTTCATTTGAATTAACATATTCATAAATATGGGTAATGTTGTATGAAACAGTGATACACTGGTGATTGTTTTTATTAACTATATTGTAAAAGATAGCTTAAGTGTTATCATAACAACTTGGAAATCTCCCCTGTTTCTCATCATTTTGTTTTTTTAACCCCAATACAAAGAGTTTGTTGGGTAGTTCAGTGATGTCATAGATCCATTCTCTTCTTCCTAGGCAATAGTAGTATAATGATGTTTAAATGCTCCTCAGTCTACAAGTACAGTGGGCTCGGAATAAATAGCTTATTACAGTAAATACCAATACATTTATTTGACATCTAAAGAATAAGGGTAAAGTAAGAATTTAAGATACAATCTTCCAAATTTTGAGTTACAAACAAAGTAAACAAACATCGGGGAGTCTTTTACATTGAGGCTTAAAGTTCAAGTTTTTTTAAAAGCTGACTGCCACACCGGCTTTTTGTATTAGCTGTTTATGTAACTGCCAAAGCTCCCTGTCACTTTAGCTGCATGCTTCCGATCAGAAACTGATTGAATTAATTTGAATACTGTAGGTCCTATGTTTTCATGTTGGCTTTGTTCCATACTGAGTACATTTTACACAGTGTCAAGGAAAATATTGTTATCTAATTACACCTCGCTACAAGGCTCACATAGGCACATTGTTGGTTGCCCATTCCTCTAGAGGACAAATGATCTTTTTTTATATCCTGCAGGAATACTAATATTTTGGCCATGTATCCAATGTATTTCAGGAAGAGGTTTGGCTGCTTCCAGAAGGAGAATAGGAGGCTCGAGCTAATTACGGTATGTGTAAATTAATATGGGGAAGGCTGCCAGGAAAGTGTGAATATATTGTGGGGTAAAGTCCCATAAACTAATAGTACATTTCCAAGAATTTTGGAAACAAAAAGGAAATTATTCTTACAAATGTTTAGCATAGTCTAACTTCCTCACTCAATGCTCCCTGATGGTAAGAAGTATTTAATCACAAATTATAGCTGTCTGTACAAACTGGTCTATGTTATATTTCTGGTTGCTTGTACCAGAACCCATGCCAAGCTTCCGATACTTTCATTTCTCGGCCTTTTTTTTGTTCAGTTCTGTTACTAAAGTGTATTGTAGAACATTTCTAACATTAAACGCATGGACATTCTTATAATTTGAATGTACTCTTTGTGTCTGGATCACATTTGACCAATACGTTTAATATTAAGTTACTTTGTATATGTTGATATTCTAACAAAAGATAGTGATAGGATGTTTTAGGAAACTGCAAATGTGCTGCTTTGAGAACTGGGAGCTTGGTGCTCTTGTATTTACAAGCTATTTAGAACCTATTGCAGACAGGGGCTCTAATCCATCCTATTCATAAATGCAAGGCTACAGTGTGCATCAAGCAAAACACCCTGGAGTTCTCTTCCCTTTATAAGAGATGGGAAAGCTCGCTCATATGTCCTGCTCTCTTCCATTCACAAAGCTTTCTCTGCTCAATGGAGCCTGAGGGGAAATTGTAGGGAAGCTGCTTTCACCCCTTGGGTTTTGCACACAGTAATCCAGTTGTGTTGTTATGCACCTGCTTCATCCTGCTGAATCCGGCACATCAAAAAGCGCATTTGCAAAGCACTTAAGCGAAACTATAGTTCCACATACAAAAATTGTTGGCAGGCAATGCCACTTCTGCAATAAAATATGCTTACCGGCCTGTTTTACAATCTTTTCACAGCCCCCTAGTTTAAGACTAGGTAAACTCCCGCATACGTTTAAGTGTTACATTATCCCGCCCTGGCCAATCAAGATGGCTGAAGTTCTGACTCCTGGAAGAACCGTGAAACAAAATAGTGGTACCCATGATGAAGACAGTTGAGTTTGAATAAAAGATTGAGATCAGACAGGTAAGCTTATTTTATTGCCAAATTTGTTTGATCAGTGATGACTTAGTTCCACGTTAATGTGCAATTTTAATTTTTAAGCTGAGTTATGGTGCAGCCCCTAAATTGTGTGCATTTGTAGTTACACAATTCGTACTATTCTAAAAAAGGACTGTTATTCCAGTGGGTTAATGATGCTGGTCATTACAAAGCTAGTTCCAAAAAAAAGTACATTTAATGAAATTTTAGGGCTGACAATGAGTACTGTAGGAAAACCTGAAGTTGTTTATTGCATAATGGACAATTTTTATCTTTAGGTATTTAAAGTGTTACCTAGAAATATTTTGTAATTTTAATAGCTCCTTATTTTCAAATTACATTTTCTCCCTTTATGCATTTGGTGACATGAAAATATTGGTATCCAACTTTAAATTGGTGTGGTTTTGGGCGAATTAGCATTGGCAGAAACTAATGAACTGCACGGCTACATGGTTTGGTGCCGATACACATTCTTGTAAACCGTTTCATAAACCTAAACCTAAAGAGAACTGGTCATGATAGAGTGATCTAACTAAGCCAGAAAGCTGAGGATTGCCATCTGCTACATAGGGATGAGCAAGCAAGATTTCTAAATTTGATCTCCTGGTGAATCAGGCCTTTCTCGCTTACCGAACATGTAAGCGAGAACGGCCTTCTGATTCAGCCTCTTAGTTCATTGTTAGCTGCATAGTTCAGTGTTTTTTAGGGCATTTACTTTTACATGAGCTACTAGCTAGTCAGTTTTGTTAAATTGTCAGCAGTCAGCACATTTAGTGCAAGTTATATTGTGTGTATTACACTCATAGGTGCTGTTCACTGACTCCACATGCACTGAAAGTACAATTGTGGTTGCTGCTACTTGTAGTGCCACACATAGCTAGTCATTTTTCTTAAATTGTCAGCCGTCAGCACATTTTGTGTAATCTATATTGTGTGTTAGTGAAGACACTGTTTTTCATCTTTTTTTCACACTGTACATTCACTAAAGCTAATTAAAATCAATTGCAGTTCCTATTTACCAAAGAAGACCGTTTTGCACAGTTAAATTTCTGTGCTACTGTAAAATTAATACAGATATTTTAGTGTTTGATACCTGTCCTGATTTACCAAAGAAGACCGTTTGGTCTGTGCTACTGGAAAATAAATACAGTTATTTTATTGTTTGATACCTATTCCTATTTACCAAAGAAGACTGTTTGGTACAGTGAAATTTCTGTGCTACTGTAAATAAATACAGATGTTTTAGTGTTTGATACCTGTTCCTATTTGCCAAAGAAGACTGGTACAATTAAATTTTTTTGCTACTGTAAAAAAAAAAAAGATATTTTAGTGTTTGGTACCTGTTCCTATTTACCAAAGAAGAATGTATGGTACAGTGAAATTTCTGTGCTACTGTAAATTAAATAAAGATATTTTAGTGTTTGATACCTGTTCCTATTTACCAAAGAAGACTGGTACACTGAAATTTCTGTGCTACTGTAAAATACTGCCGCTATTTTACCAGTGACCAGTGGCTGTGAATGGAGATGCTGTACAAGGTACAGGCCCCCCTTTGGGCAGGCCACAAACATTGTGAGTGGGGAGTGGTCTGGCTGGAACGACGTCATACCCATCATCTTTCTGCTTGATAATACCCTGATGGAAAGTGGTGATGGAAGAGGAGGGGAAGAAAGCGGGGAGGAGAATGAGGGTGACATTACACTCCATAGCACACAGCCAGCATCTGGAGGCGAAAGAAGGGACACTGGCTAGCATTAGGAGTTCCAAGAGGAGGAGGAAGATGATTAGGATGATGATTATGAGGGAGACCATGTTGGGGCTGCTGGACCCATCCAACCTGAATTTGTGCTGTCACACCCCAGGCATTGTGCCGGCGATGGAGCAACAGGAACTGCTGCAGCTTTAAGAGGAGGTGGGTGATGAGGAGGAAGATGTTTTGGCGCCTACTGAGGAGGACAGGAGGAGGATGAGCCCAGGGAACCCCTTTCATATGTGTGTCCACAATTTTTCTGCTAGTTATCGCAACGTACAGGGGTGGCATTCATCGCCAATGTCATGCTTGCCATTGTGCCAGCTAGCAATATACTTTAAACGTCTGCTGCTTCAGGGAGGCCAACAAGCAGCAGATGAAAACCCCTACAGTACTGCCAGACTGATACCATTGCCTTTGCCCATTTTTTTATCTAAGTATTGTAAGATTGAGGGTTGGCATTTATGTCATCCACGTCATGATGCAAACTAGCAATATCGTCTACCTTCCTATCGCTTCCGGCACCACGGACCACAGCAACAGTGCTGGCGCACAAAACATCTTGGTCTGGCCCTCCTAGGCTTAACCACAAATTTCAGATATTTATATTACACACTTCTGGGTGGCATTGACAATGCACTACACCCAGCTCTAGATGGCAGTTACCATTGCGGTGCCCGCTCCTTCTCAGGCCCCACCGCCTCCTCCTTCTGCTGCTGCCTGTCAGTATCCCATTCACTAAAATTGTATTACACACTTACTCCATTCACTAAAATTGTATTACACACTTCTGGGTGGCATTGACGATGCACTACACCCAGCTCTAGATGCCAGTTACCAATGTGGTCCACGCACCTTATCAGGACCTACCACCTCCTGCTGCTGCTGCCACCTGTCAATACTCCATTCACTTAATTTGTATTACACACTTCTGGGTGGCATTGACGATGCACTACACCCAGCTCTAGATGCCAGTTACCAATGCGGTCCTCGCTCCTTCTCAGAGCCCACTGCCTTCTCCTCCTGCTGTTGTTGCTGCCTGTCAGTACTCCATTCACTAAAATTGTATTACACACTACTGTGTGGCATTAAATATGCACTACACCCAGCTCTAGATGCCAGTTACCAATGCAGTCCACGCTCCGTCCCAGGGTCCACCGCCTTCTGCTACTGCTGCCGCCTGTCGGTACTCCATTCACTAAAATTGTATTACACACTTCTGTGTGGCATTGATGATGCACTTGCACCCAGCTCTAGATGCCAGTTACCAATGTGGTCCCCACTTCTTCTCAGGGCCCACTGCCCCCTGCTCCTGCTGTTGCTGCCACCTTTCAGTACTCCATTCACTAAAATTGTATTACACACTTCTGTGTGGCATTGACGATGCACTACACCCAGCTCTAGATGCCAGTTACCAATGCAGTCCACGCACCGTATCAGGGCCTACCACCTGCTGCTGCTGCCACCTGTCAGTACTCCATTCACTTAAATTGTATTACACACTTCTGAGTGGCATTGACGATGCACTATACCCAGCTATAGATGCCAGTTACCAATGCGGTCCACGCTCCTTCTCAGGGCTCACCACCTCCTCCTGCTGCTGTTGTCGCCGCCTGTCAGAACTCCGTTAAATAAAATTGTATTACACACTTCTAGCATTAATGATGCACTACACCCAGCTCTCCATGACACTTACCAATGCAGTCTCCCTGGCAATAGCCACACACTGCTACTGCTGTCGCTGACCCACACTCCGTCTCACAACTTATGGGTGGCATTCCTAACACGTCATCCAGGTCATGATGCCAGCTAGCAACTAGGTCTCCTGCTGTTTTGACGGCAAAGACTGCTGCTATTGGGTTGAGTTCACACGTAGCTCAATGTCCCAATGTTTATGCTGCCTTCTGTACGCTTGTCCATCACGCAAAAATCCTATTTGCCTACTGTCACTTTACCTGCTATTTTCTGGAAAACCACAAGGTCTTTTGGAACTTTTTGTATTTTTCTCTTGTTTGTGAACCAAATTTGGTGGTTCTAACATTTATAGGGGATTTACTATTAATGTTGGCCTTTTGACTTTAATGGAATTCGCGAAATCGGTGTGCCGAAATTTCACGGACCCTTCGGAAGTTCAAGGAAATTCAGAGTCCTTCTCGCTGATCCCTACTGCTGCATTCTAAACCTGTTTGCCCTTCCATATAACCATTGATATCAGCTCAATACCTTCCAGAAGCATCAAAACAAAAAGATGCCTAAAGCCTTGGAGTTATTTTCTTTATAAAGGAGCCACAGTAGAAAAGCCTGGCTCTTGCCAAAGGCTACCCCAAGGTCAAAGCTAAAACTCTGCAACCAGAGAAGCCCTGGCTCTACATAAAGGGTTGCTGACTACAGAGTTATAGTTCTGACTCAAAGAGAGTGCTGGATCTCAGCTGCAGAGATTGTTGTTTGCACACAGAGTAATGGTACTTCTCTGCAGCATGAAGCTCCATTATTTAACGCAAAAAAGATAATGGTAAGTCATTTCTAAGATTCATAAAAGCGGACATAAACTCAATGTTTTACCTTTATATAAAAGGATATAAAAATAACGTACTTAAATGCCTCTCCTGTCTTGATCTCCCGGCACTTTCGCCGGGACGAAGAATTCCAAGACGGCACAGGACAGGTCCAGCGTGATGAAGGGATCTGTGGGATTTTTTTTCATTTTTGGTTTAGTTCCACTTTAAAGTAGAGCACACCTAAGTAAATCTATTTTCTAAAGGATGCCCTATAACTTATTTAAAAGTGTTTACTTACAAGTAATTATTACAATAAGGTGTTTCCATTAATCAGAATTCACAGAGCATTTTGGGTTTTCTGAAGGGAGAGTCTGCTTATAGGCCCTCAAATTATCCATAAAGTCCTGCATGAAGACAGCAGAGAAAGGGGATGAGTCAATACTTTGACCGAGTTTGGGTGTATATCCGAGTTTAAGCGTTTAAACTCTGTACAACAGGCTTTTATCAGTAAGGAATAACTTGTAAAACATCCAAAAACCAGCTAAGTAGAAATGCATACAACTCAATACTTAAAATTCTTCCCAGGTTTAGTACTAAAAAACATAAGCTTTGCATAAAAATGTAAAATGTTTTTGATTTTTTTTAAATTTGCTTGTTGCTTTATTATTTAGCATCTGAACTCAGCATACAACTTCTGCTGAACAGAGGACTGAAGGCTTTGACAGTCACACTCCCTAAACAACTATCCTTATTCTGTCACCTGGCTGGCCACCAGAGGGCGCCCATAATCTGACAATTGGAACATTTGGAACTTTCCTAAATGTTTTTTAATACATGCCGAATGTAAATATAAGGCTGTACTGATTAGGTCCAATAGAAGTGTGGAAAAAAAATACAATGATAACAAACACAGGTTTTTAATTATTTATTCCAAATATACTAGACAAATAACTATGTAAAACTCAAAATGACGAAACAATAGAAGAATAACGCCGTAACGATGCTTTCAGTATATAAATCAGTTGAAGAACTACACAGATACATTTTTCACCTGCTCCTATTCCGTAAAACCCCATCATATCCTAGCCTGACACCAATTGGGGCTTTAAAGTCAATATTAGCTTTATACCACTGTATATGTAAAAGTGAAAAGGCAACTAAAGTGTGCCATGTTGTCGCTACAATAACATAATGCCAATTTGTTATTATGAACTCTTACAGCCATGTGGGATCTTCCCAGACACTTGAACCTTCAAATGAATCCTGAGATGCATGAAAATAAAGGGAGACCACTGGCTCATTTTGCTATAGGGTGCGTAACTCTGAAATCAAACACTGTGACACTGCTGTTCCTGCTTTACATTTCTAGATTTTTGCTGTGACTTTATCTGGGGCATATAGGAGTTTAGCTAGTTCATAATAGTTCACAAAAATATCAAATGGCTCCTCTAAGCTAAACTGCAGGCACAGCACGTGTTACAATCATGCATTGGGAATTCACTGGCTCACATAACTATTTTCACACTTACCTGTTCTTGTACATTGTGTTAAAACAGATGTCACCTTAAGCCTGCCTATATATTAATAATGGTCTAACAACACACAGGAATGGACCAAAACATGGACAGAAATATTTTTCCCCCTACACGGTGCACCACACTGTAGCATATTACTGTGCAATGTGCAATGCATGTGCTTCAGAGCAATGTTGCAATTATACAACATATTTCAGTGAAGACATCTACTTGTGCCCTCATTCTGCAGGTCCATAACCAAACCTCTGAAAAGTCATGTGAAAAAAAGCAGTGAGGCAACCATTTCAGTTTTGATCAAATGATCGCTGCATCCCATTCTCCATGAGCAGGCAACTGGTGGAGCTGGAGTCCCAATGTATTAAGGAATATCAACATGCATGTTATCATCCTAGCCTATGGGAGTGGAGCCTGCCTCTGCCTACTTTTCTATCTCAATCAATTTTCCCCACAAAACATCAATACAACTCTAAAAGTTGATTGAGGTAAAAAGGTCTTCACCAGATGTGACATTCAGTGGCACAAAACACTCTCTCAATTTCCAGCTATAGTGAGGACTTTGGCCTCAACATGAGCAAAGGATATTGACTTACTTAGGGGGAAGGGATGATTGGGTTAAATTTAAGGTGGATTGTTCATTAGAATATGTTTTTCTTTCTCTTAAGAGTTAGGACAGTAACTGCCAGACATATGTTTTATCAAAAAGAAAAAGATTGTAGGTGAGCCATTTGCAGTTTCCTGAACCCTCTATGATGTGATAAGTGGATGCAGCAAATGTGCAATTAGGTTACCCCTTTATTTTCTCAATGAGAAATGTGGAATTGTACTGTCACACCATTCTTTCACAAGCTGTAAATTCCTATGTGATATATTAGAAGCCTATCACAGCTGGAATTACCCTTTATTACTTTGTAGGGAATCCCTAGAGGTACAGCCCACACAGCACCATCAAAGCTGTACATGGTCACTGTTAGCCATAGAAAGTATATACACTGCAGACATGCTGCAGCAATCTGCTAAGGAATCACATACTTCATATATGTCTTCAGAAACATGGTAAAAGAATGTCAAAATGTCACATGGAATTATAGAAAAAACGTTTTCTGTTTTTTTTTTTTTTTACATTTGTAGAGAATCAAGTATGTTGGTCTAAGACTTTTGTGTCAAAATTATATGAACAGAAGAAACATCAGAAAGTTGGCTGCAAATAATGCTTTCCCTTAGAGAGCAACAAAGCCAATTGAGAGAGAGTTCCTGCATTCATTCCTCTCCTGCAGGTAAATTGTCCTCAATCCTTCGGATAAACTTCATTCGAATTTCTGTAACAGTGTCACCTTTTAATGTGTCCTGAGCAAACTTTACATCAACCGCCATCTGTACCTGAAAGAGAAATTGTACATACGTGCTTACTGAAAATCTTGGCACTTCTGTGAGAAAATACAGAAAGAAGGTAAAAGTGGGAGATGTAACTTAAGTGTAAATGCCCAGCTAATAATTTAAAGTGACCCTGTCACCAACCCCCACCGGATAAACATACTAAATAAACGTACAGACGGGCTGGCTTTCTTCACTTCTTTTGACTCCCACCCCAAGCTAGAAAAGATCTCCTCCAGCTACCTCAGAGGCTCTGAATTCCATCAAGACCCAGCTGTCCACCTTCCTGAAAAAAGCAAAGGCTCTGGAAGCACCCTATTTTTCTGCAAAGATGTGGATGGCATGAGGCTTTCCTGGTCAAAGCATGAGTCTTGCCTGAAGGAAGGGTGAGTAACTGGGTCCATTAGGAAAGCAGAGAGAAATTAAAATCCTGGCACTTTTGGAGATGGATGAAAATAAAAGGCCTATTTCAATCACAGCGAGTTATGTAACTTGTTTTGTTATTCAAAGGGTGGTGACAAAGTCTTGACTGACTTAATGTCTCACCCTGCACCCATCATCCACTATACCTTACAGTGGAACTGAACACTCAAGATTTAAAAAATTGAAAGATGGCATATCCTTTCTTCAAAGCAACAGGTAATGAGCTTCTACACTAAATTAAACGTATGTGCCTAGTATGATTTATTGCAGAAGTGACATTGCCTGTCCCTTCTGCAAAAGAAAAAATGCATCAGGAGACATTTGGATTTTATGTTGAAAACTGCAGCACCCTCTAAGGAACACTCTGAAGACTAGGAAGGGGTTGCAGATGGTTTTAATTGTTAACACTCTGTGTTACAGCGGAACACAGGTTTGATTTCAAGTAATGCTGCAGCCTGTTGTGTGTGTTGACTTCCCACCAACCCCTGTGCTTCCTGGACCCCAGGCTTATTTGGCTCCCTCACGAATGCATTTTTTTGGATAGAAAGTCAGTGAAGACGATAAGCAGCATCTGATTCTGATGTCCTCCTGTTGAGACTGAACCCAGACATGTCAAAGTTTCAGAATCTTGTGCTATTTGATAAGCAGGACTTGTGTAGTCTTACATAAAAGGAACTATTGTGAAGGAAATATTGTGAAGATCATTTTGTTGTGCAAAGATAGTAAACCTGATTGTTGAGAAAATCCTTGCATATAAAGTACTTTTAGTCTGGCCACAAAGGTTTTGATTGCCCTAGGACTAGGAAGTGTTAAAAATTATGCAGTGCATGACTGTATTTTTGAAAAATGGAAAATTATGAATGGAAACACTTACCATTTCCAGAGCTCCTCGTAAGACTCCGCACAGCATGCTGGAGTAGATAAGTGTGGAATGGTTATCTGGCAGTTCAACAAAGTCTACAAGAGGGTTGTTTTCCAAAATGAGGGAGAATTCATCACCTGCCGGGCTCCAGTTTGTAATAGTGGGTGTGATACCCAGGTACATTTTAAATGCTACCTGAACCAACACAGAGAAAAAAAACAATATATAAGACACATCATAACAATAATGTACATCTTCCCAAAGGCTATGTTCAGACTTGAGACAAAAAAAAAAAGTTAAATTTGGACCAAAATGGGTCTAATTCAGTGGTTCCTCATTTCAGGCGGAAAGGCCGCAGCATTTCCATGAAATTTTCTGGACCCTCAATGCATCCTCCAAGCACGGTTTGCCACCACTGCCGCCTCTATTGAGTTGAATGAGAAGTGTTTAAAAAGGCTTGCACAGGCATTTTTTTATGCCCAGTTCAGGATTTCTCAACCAGGGTTCCCCTGAATGTTGCTAGGGGTTCCTTGAGCAATTACAATTTAGCTTTTCCTCCAAGAAAGGAAATGGGGGAGTGAGAAAATGTGCTTCCTCACTTATCCATAAAAAGGTCCTCAAGAAAAGGATGAGGGCAAAGAGCGTGTGACAGTGGTGATACAGACACAAATCAATAACCTAGTCCTTCAGGTCTAACAAAGAACGAACAAAGAAAAAAAAAAAAAATGCAACGGTTGTGGAACCAAGACCCTTAATAAGCTGTCAGGAAGTATTATTGGGCAAGTTAACCTTTGTTCTATAATCAGTGTGCAAAAGTATTGTATCTGTCAGTGCTCATATGTAAATGTGGTTATATTTAGTAACAGCTGTATCAAAGGTATATAGACTCACTAAAATTAGAGACATGGAGGGAATGTTGCAGCATCTTAAAAGGCTGTAGTTTAGTCTAGGGTTAAAAAGTAATGCATAAAACATGAGAAGTGTCTGTCCACCAGATTTGCTTATTCAGTAAGGGGTTAAATTCAGTCCAAAGAATTAGGTAGAGAGACTCAATTCAGATCTGTACTTTACAACATATGTTTGAGCAGAGGTCAGTCCTTGTATGCATTATTGAGTAAAAATACGAAACAAAAAATCTAATGCGGACATTGACAAGGAACTACACAGCAGCAAAAAATGAAGACGAAGAATGCCGCAAGTGTAAATAAATGTTCTGATCTTTGAGAAAGCTGCCGGAGTTCCTGGCAGACAATTACATGGCCCATGATGGAAAACAGACTAAACCCCTGCCGATCTGGCAGTGAGATATAGCAGTATGTCATGAAGTCATTGAAGGAGAAATAAGGGGGAGCCTTGGAGGACACGTGTACTGCAAAGAATGCTACACAAACAACTTTCACAAGAACCTGAGGGGCAGAAATATTAGCACATGGAAAAAATTATTATTACAGTTTTATGTGATGCATTCCTTGTTACAAATCTGAGACAGGAGACCCTGTGAGCAAATCTGAATGTCTTTCTTAATAATGATTCATACAGCTTTAAGCAATAACTGATTTAAAAACATGGCAGGGCACATGCTGGTCAGCTAAAATCGGTTCATGAAACTGACAGCCACTTACAGAGGTCACATGTACTTCAAAAGGTCAGTCATACTGACTTGCAAAGTGAAGTCAGCACATGTTTCCAATATATTCCAGCTTTTTATAAAATATGCATGGGACTATACACAGAAATCAGTCTGTGAATACCAATATTATACGCTGTCTTAGTTGACGCTAAAGGAAGTTGCTAGGTACCTGAACCACAATTATCAGTTAAGCAAGTGGACAATTTCTGATGAAAGTTGTGGTATACTATAATGCAGGCTGGTATGTAAGATCGTTGGATGGTACATGCAGTATGCGCTATAGAACAACACCAATAAGACGCAATAATAACAATTTGCATATTTGTATGAATATATATATATATATATATATATATATATATATATATTTAAATAAATATATTTGTCTTAATTTTTTCTATGTATCCATTTTAAGTGTTTCAAATTAAAATATAAAATGCTGGCTAGTAAGCAGAATTAAAACCATCTGGTTTCTTTTATTTGTCAAAAGGGCCAAGAAATAATAAAATTAAAAGGTAAAGTCCACCTAGACTGTATTCCAGTTTCATGTGTCTGCCAGGAAGTTTGATCAACATTATGTTTCCTACATTCTTAAAGAATAAAAATATCAGTTTTGGAGAGAGGGAAGATAAACTAGGTTTAGGTTTTTTCTTTCTTAAAATATATCACCTTCGCAATGACATCTGCTGTTTCTCTAAAATCATGACATCTTCCAACATTTGACCGTGCTAAGAAATCTTCAATCAGCCTTACGCCTATGTTGTATCCCCTAAAAGAAAAAAAAAGAATAGAAATATACAACAAGAAAACTCTACTGCAGGATACACATTTCAGTAAGGAAGGCAGAGCACAGACACCATGAACAATTGCAATGTTGATACCTTTTGACACTATCTGCCCTTGTCAGACCGCACCCTGGAACTGTTCTGCACTACTTGGTATTTTTTAGGGTTCCTTCCGCAATGCCCATGGCCCTCCTCTGCTCATATGGTACAGGCTAGGTCCCAGCTACTCTGGGATGATGGAAAAAGGAAGGTGGGTGAACTGGCTGCACATTAGGTGAACATCAATAGAAATGTTGAATATCACAATTAGATAATTTCATGAATTACAAGAGCTAAACAATGATTAAATATACTAGTTGAAGTAAAAGTAAGAATGACATCCTTTATTCGGGGATGCCCTGTACATTAAGAAGCTGGAATAATGTCTAGTATCTAATACCTATACTGAAAAATACATTAATGCTTATAGCAAACTTGTCTAAACATTTTCTAGAAGAGAAACTAGACAGCAGCTAGTGTTTAAATGATATTTTAGAATGCTTAGTTAATCTCAGTTTGGCAAGTTTACAAGGAGACACATCATTTACACTGCCTTGACCTGCTCTAACAGCTTCTGTGGGAGTTACAACAATGCTTCCATTTAGGCTTCTGTGGTTACTTCTGTGGTTACATCTGATCTGCTTTTTTTTTCAGATTCCTGGGAATGAGACACCTACTAGTACAATAGGAAAGCACTGCACCTGATGTAATTCCATTTGGAAAATGCCAAACTGGAGCGCTCAACAGCTTCATTTCATTAAACAAATTGAACGTGAACCCTTTCACAGCCGAAAGTGTAAAGAAATGTCAAAACTAGTAAATACCAGCATGCAATAGGCAATACACTAGACCTATTCTTTTTACCTAATTACCTATCATAGCCAATAATAGAAATCATCTCTCTGACCAAGCACATTATCAGATCACTTGTAACAAAACAACATTTGGGGAGAAAAGATTATATACCAGTATACTAATTAAGTGAGCTGCACTATAAAATAACTATATAAAATGAGTTCTACTTGCAGACCACGGTTCACACAAAACCACAAAAAGGCTTTGCTGAGGGTGATCTTTTCCTAAACCTAAATTTTTTTTTGTGTAAACTAGTTAAAGCAAACCTAAATCCTTTTATGTAATTTAAAAATTCTGTTTGTATTTTTTTTTTAGGTGCAACACCTCATTTTTGTGCACACCGCCTCTTAATTCTCGATCGCCTAGGCGATTGAGAATGATCGGAACCGCAAAGCCTCATGGGATACCTACGTCACGCATTCCGGAAGGCTCTTTGGTGCTCCTTCTGCATATGCCCCAGCATCTTGGGCATGTGCAGAAGAAGCCTTTTCATGAAAAGGGAAAAAAATTGCAGATCTCACGCATGCGCAGCAAGATCTGCAAATATTTTTCCAAGCTACATTACTCAATCTAATGCCTGGGTTGGGTGATGTAGGAAGAAGAACCCGGAAAAAGATGCGAAGATGGCGGCACCCGGTGCGCCGACTTGGAGACGGATACCCGGACCCGATGGAAGACACCTTTGGACGGGATTGAAGGTAAATAGATTTTTTTTTGTTTACTTCTTTAAATACTTTTCAAGTGCACAAAACAAAAGTTATGCCATGTCTTTGGGCCCAAGTAGACCACCTGTCATACGTTAATATGAATGGCACCAAGCTGGCAAAGTTACATAAATGGGTTTTCTCTGCACCAGAACAGGCAAAGCATTGGTAACAGGCACAGGTAACGCTGTCAAGCCGCAACTTTTGTAAGTAGGGGAAACCTTTTGGCATTGTATTTTGGGTTGTCCCTGCATTAGTTACAAGACATGAGCTGTAGCAATCCATCTAAATTATTTCACATTATAGGAGCTGCTATATAGGGAAACCTAATATTCATATAATGTCTGCTTTTGACAGGTTTGTGTTAAAGTTTGCATGTAAAAACAAAATCCACACTAAGGACCAGTGTATAACAACATATGCAGTGCAGTGCAATTTCTGATGTGAACCTTTAAGTAATGGTTTTCCAAAAGACAGGATAAAAATCATAGCAATATAGACTGCAATGTGCATTATTGTACAACAAACAAATAAATGGTTCTACCAGAAAAATAATACAGAGAGGTCAAGCCTTCATGCAAAAAAGTAATTGGTTAGAAACTGGTTTCTGTGTAAATCTCTTTACCTTTTTTTTTAAATGTGAAAAAGAAAATAAATGCCAAGAATGTATACCAACAAATAGATTAGTAATATCATAAACATTATTTGAACTCCAGTCTTGCACAGTTGTACAGATGAAACAACTCACATAGAGCCTGCTTCATGTCTTGACTGGAAGACATCCAGCATAATCTTGCCTTTTCCTCCCCATTCTGAACATCCCTGACCCTCTCCTTCCATTCATTGGATTGGAGCACTTTCCATCATGGCGGCTCAGCATCACGTGTGCTTTATCAAGTGCAGCCTTCTGTTCTTTGACAGACCATCCCACTAGTGGTAATCTGCCTGCACTACAAAGAATGGCACAGAAGTCTGAGATGACATTACTGGGTCTAAAATTGAGTTAAAGTTGATTTTTTTTTTTAATTAAAAAAGCCCTCAAAATGTTGAAAGCAGAAACACTAATTGGGAAGTAATTCAGCCAACCTAATGAAGTACAAAGCAACAAAATTACAAGAAATCAAACTGAAACACTTACATTTTCTCCAATTGCTTATTGACATCTTCATCATTTTCATAGTCCTTACAAAGTTGTGCAACAAGGGCTCCATAAGTTAGATTGAAGAGCTCAGAGTTCTAGAAAGAGTAAAAGAAATAAATTAACACCAGGAAATGAAGCTGTTATCCTGATGCCCAAACCTGAAGGACAGCAATGCCTGTCTGATCCATTTACCTCATTCACAACCATTTGCGTTACCAGAAATAAAAACAAACAAAGACTGTATAACATGGATGAAAACCTTGCCTTTCTGTTCCTCCGGGTTTTAAAAATAAAACACCTAACATGCACAATATAGGTATGTGGAAGATGCATCAAACATGGGATAAGAAAAAAACTTTAAATGCATGCAAAAAAGTAGAATTCACAACACACGTTTGTTGTGGAATGCTATGAAGAAAGTTTACATTGCACATGCTTAACAGCCCAAATCCAGCCGAAGTTTTAAAAGGTTAGATTTTCTGCCAACTTTTAATTGCAGTCTGTGTCGATATTTGGGAAATTTCTCCTAATGTTTCAGACAAAACAAGAAGTGAGTAAAATTAATGAGTTACAGACAACAAAAAACTTTTATAGCGGCTGGGAAAGTTAGGACCTGACAAGATTTTATTAGTGCTGTTTTTTCCACTCTCCGCGAGACTTCCTGTGTGGGTGGTGGGGCACAAACAGGAAGTGAGTGCAAATATCCATAAAAGAGACATTATTCAAAATCTGACAGAAGTTCTAACCCATTTCATCAGGAAAATAAAGGTTGAGCTTTAAGCATCTTCTAGCTGGTGAAGAGATTCTGGCTTTCGTGTATATTGATATTAAACATAAACCATTCTGATGGCACTACAACCCTCCGCCACATCCATAGTTCTCCCCAGAGGTTTTTAGCCGGTTGCTCCGCCCGGCTGATTTGAATACCCCGCCCAGTTCTCCTCGGCAGCTCTCATCCTCGGATGCACGGATCTCAGTGAGGCTGCTCTGTGTCATCCATTCAGAGGATTGCTGCTGGGATGAGAGGTGAGCACACAGCTCAGCCTTCATGTGAAGGAGACACAGGCAGCCCCGACCCCATCTCATAGCACAAGCTCGGATTTCTATTTTAAAAAAAAATCTGCCTGTGAAATGTATCCAGTGTGTATAAAGTCTGCATGCCATTCTGCATCCTCCCAGCTCTGTGTGTACAAACCTCCATATCTCCTAATATGTATGTCACAATGACCTGTAATTTTCAGGGTGTACATGGGACCCTCATAGATACTAGCTATTACAATTTCAGGCCCCCAGATTTAAAGAATTTCAAGATATGGGGGTCACAAATGTAAAAGTACACCAATTTCTCTGAGGGTGGGGGTACAAAACTGAAAATATAGGTGCAAGTGGCGGGCACATTCTCCCCTTACAATCTCATTACTACAGCATCATTAGAACATAAATCACTCTGCCCATCAAATTAGGCCTCCCTGCCCTGTTACACATTCCTGTCCACTTATCTAACATTCTGAACTTCAATTGGGGAATGGGGAGACGTAAGAAACCAAAAATATAGGTACAAGTGGGGAACATCTGTGACTAACATTCCCTAAAACGTCATCACTTTGGCATCATTAGAAAATGAACTCTGCCCACTAAATTTTATTGAGGTTGAGGTACTGGAAGGTTACAGTCGTGTAACAAGGAAGTGCATTTTGATGGACAGTTTTTTTTGTAATGTTGGAATGATGCCATGGTGATGAAAGGTGGTAGCCACACGTGTCTCCCACTTCCACCTATATTTTTGTTTCCCTGCACCTCTTAATTCTGGAGAAATTGGGGATTGAGGGAAGATGCAGACAGATATGTGTAACAGAGCACGCAGCACATTTTGCTGGGTAGAGATTTATGTTCTCATAATGCCATAGTAATTACATTTTAAAAAGGTTTAGCCACAAGTGTCCACCACTTGCACCTACAGTTTCAGTTTCCTATGCCTCCACGTGTACCTTAAAAATTTCAAGTTATTACAACCAATGGTTTAGGAGATCTGAAGGTTTGAACACAGCGAGTTGTTAGGCTGCAGAATATGACAAGCAGCTTTTACACACACATAGCGATCACACTGCGCTGCCGATGACATTACACACTGCGGATAAACGTCACAAACTGTTTTTATATAGAATATGGGCAGTGATAAGAGGGGGTCACTGTCTGTCTTGTCCCTATCTGATATCACATGCATGATGCTAATAAAGCATCTCCACATTTTTAACATTATATTAAAGAGTGACTTTCTCTGTTATGTATGGAAAAATGTGCGTTTTTTGTTTTTACACTTTTGTGGAGAGGACCTCTCCCCTTCAGTCTTTACTGCCATTTCGGTAAAGACCGAAGGGGAAATCCGCAGCCTCCTGGGTTATTTGTGTTGCATATCCCAAAAGGCTCTGCACTGCTCCTTGTGTGCATGCACCTTCAGAGGATTTCTTATAATGTAAAAAAAGTGTTCAATCTAATGCATGCGCAGTGCAAGGCAGCATTGGAGGTATAAGTGAGCATTAGAGAAAAGGTGGAAGCTGAGCCAGCATGGGCCTGCTGGGCTAATTTTGTAAAAGAATCAAGTGAAAAAAAAATGTTTTAACAAAAGTTCACTTTAACTAAATATAGACACAGGAGCACATCTGAAGTTAGGCTGAATTCACACCGGCAGACGGGACAGGCATTACAAAGTTGTAACAATAAATTGGGAGAAGGTAGAACACTGAAACAATAAGAGGTTACTGGATACCCATGGCATAAACAACTGGGAGCACTAAATTTGCCGTGTTTTGCCACACCCCCTTTTTTACCACCCGGCTCAGCTTCCTACCACCCGGCTGAAAAAAATTTCTGGGGAGAACACTGCACATCTATAAAGATTTTCACACCCAACGCAAAAGCGCAGCCATATTGTGATGGGCATAAGGATTGGTGGATCAATGGCATAATCCGGTGCTGCGGGTTGTATAAGCATTAACCATGGTTTCCACAGTATTGTGAAGGCACTAAACCACAGGAAGTTTGTTGATAGCATTCAGAGGTACGGAGCTGCATCAATATTACTGATGCAATGCAATCACAAATATGTTAAACTATTATATGAAAGTGTTTGCAGAAACATACCATGAGATGCAGAGATGCAGCAGGTGAAATGAATGGCAAATACCAATACTACAGAATGAGTGAAGTAGGCAGATGGAGAAAAGGAAAAAAAAAACGCAGTTAGGCGATACAGGTCTAATATCGGAGACCACTATCTGCCGAAAGAGAGTACAGCACTTGTAAATGGCAATGTGAGATACAACAAAGCATGACAGAATATTGGTGCAGAAACATGCCAAGCGCAAACACAGCCCAGCTGCCCTTAATGTTCTGTCAATATGGATGGAGACGTTCCAAGCTGAGCACCATTGCTTACTGCTACACATGATGGACAACAGTGGAACGTGTCAGTATAGTGTGCGCCTGTATGGCCCCTTGTAGACTCTTTGTAAGAGCCATAGACGGAGTGACTAAGAGGGAGAAGAGATACAAGAAGGGGCAAAGCACTGCCACCCTAGAACATGAATCCTGAACGAGGATCTTCAGAATTATGGGTAATTGTTTAAAGAAAGCTGCAGGATTCAAAAAGTCAATACCTAAAATGAAATGAAAATATATAAAAGATATATGTTGCTTCATTTTGCCTTTCTGCAAGCCCTAGAAATGACCTGATGGTGATGGAGGACCTCCTTTCTAAGTGTCACTTTTGTTGCTGGGTGTGGGGGACAACATTTTGTCCTCAGAAATCATGATGGGTTGTCTGCGTCATGTCAAGGACTACAACGCAAACCTCACCTGCCATGCCTGCTTCTTTGCAGGAGTCACGGCTGGTGGCAACCAATCAAATGCTCCCTACATGAATAATGTTCCAATCCTTATCCTGTGGTGACAAGCAGGACAATAATACCCTCCGCTAGGTCTGCTTAGGAGGCACAAAGCATAGATCCCACAAAGGTGGATGTGACATACCCAAAATAATGGCAAGGCATTAATATTTCCATATCATGATTCCTAATGACAGAACTCACAAAATGTAAATATTGGTGCAACACACAGCCCAGGGGGATGGTCCCTGACCCTAATTCTGGCTATACTGCTCACCTGTATATGTTACCCCTGCTTTCCACATATATATATATATATATATATATATATATATATATATACATATATATATATATATATATATATATACACATATATATATATATATATATATATATATATATATATATACACACACACACACACACACTATAGTCACACACTCTCTTACAAAGTATACACCAGGGCTACCAGGAGATGTGTGTGAGGCCCTGGCATAGCAGTGACAGAAGCCTTCCTTGTAGTGACTGCTCAGTACGCCTGCCTGTATTGCCCACTACAACACCAGCTCCATAATCAGCCCGCTCACCATCTTCTTGCTCTCCGTTCCTCTGTTAGCTTGCCGGGACATGGTTCACAATTCTGACCGATATTACAAGAAGGAAAAAACAGGCACTTTTTCACACAGGGCCTTGGAGTACCTCTCCAGCTAATTTTCTCTCCACTGACAGAAACGACCTCCACACTGCGCCTGCGCACAACACCGCCAAGACTTCTGGGAAATGTAGTCTTCTATTTTGTGTATGTCAGCGGCCGAACGCCAATAGCGAACTACAGCGATGCCCCGGCAAACTTCCTATCAGGAAATATTCTGCGATGAATCACTTCCACCCAACCAGAAACCTGTGACTATAAACCCCAAAATCCTTTGCGGGGACATAGTTCTGTGCAGTAGAAGGGTGAGGTCACTAGAGGGCACACTCCCCACACACAAACCACCATAGAGACAGATATATCACATTATGTTGTGTCTACTGAAACAGAGTATACGGTTTGCGTTTATTATGCTGCTGACTATCCTTCCTAATCCCTGCCTGGTCCCTGTTATCAGGGGGAGGTGGTGAGAGGGGTTAGACAAAGTCTATTGCCTAAATAGTATTATTGTTATTACACAGTACTTATATAGCACCAACATATTATGCAGCACTGTACAAAGTCTATAGTCATGTCACTTCTAAATAAAGCTTTGTGACTTCAAAAAAACCCAATGTTGGATATGGCCATTGCCAACTGGGATATCGTAGCATACAATTGGCTAGGAGGGCACACATGATCACCGGATTGTAAGGTCTTGGACAGACAGGCTGCTCCATGGCAATAACTGCCATTTTTCAAAAATGTCCATTGGGATGACTGGCTATTGGTCAGTTAGGTGTGTTGTCATGGACTACAGTTTGTGTACATACACTGAAGCTGTGGCTTTTCATTGCTTGCTGAGGAGCCTCTCTGGAAGCATCTCCAAAGCGATTTGACTGAGAATTTGTGCGTATTGCAGATTTCTATTTGCTTTTTGCTGACTTACTCTACACCTCATTCACCTACAGCTCAATTACCTACACCTCATTCACCTACACTTCAATTACCTACATCTCATTCACCTACAACTGCATCACATACACCTCATTCACATACTCTTTAATTTTCTACACCTGAATCATCTACAAGAGCATCTTACACCATCAGGATGCCAAGACGAAATGTCAGAGGAAATTCACGGCCTAACATTCATGAAATGCCATCACATGAGGATGAAGGCCGATATTTCCCAGTGGCTCACAGGACCCGATCCAGAGCTGCCCTTCAAAATGGAACACCAGAAGCAGAGCTGTCTCAAAGATCTACACGACGAAGACGTCGGAACGCTGGCTACTCACAGAGGGAGAGAAGCCGTTCGCCAGTCGTTCCTGAAAACCACCGAGTGCCAGAGAACATGCCACCAGCCAGTGACCAGCAGAGGGAGCAGCAGCCAACCTGCAGCATCTGCCTCGGTGAGTTTAACATGGGTGAGACCTTTGGTCAACTAAGCTGCTCCCATGCATTCCACAATACCTGCATCCTGACATGGATAGAGCAAAGGGCTACCTGTCCAATCTGCAGGGCGATTGTTCCTCGACTCATTCCTTCACAGGGTGAAGATACTAATGGTATGCGTCGAGTTATGATATGGGTTGATGAACTTCAACAAGACATAGAAATCAACGTCCCTGAAGAGGTCATAACTCCATGGACAAGGGTCTCTGCAAGGGTCATTGAACAGACACAGCTTGTTGTGAACTTTGTAGTTTTTACAGCAGATTGAAACTCAACAGGCGCTGGATCGATCTTCGTAGGATCTCAAATGTCTATTTGGACATCGCTGGACTTAGCAAAGGTAATTATTTTATTTTATTTTATTTTATTTTAATATTATTATTATTGCAAGTCCACACAGACTTTTATGGCTAGGAGGGGGGCACACAAGCTTGCTGCCCCCATCTCCTATCTACAAAGTATTCATTTGAAAATCAACCTACCCGTGAGGTTAGATGAGCATGGACCCTGCCAAGGTAAATATTACTTTAAAAAAAAAGTAATAGAGACATTATTGTTATGTACTGCTGCCTATTTGTTGACTGATTTATTCTAATTATTTTGGCCAGGTTAAATGTATTTTGTGGATAGGAAAGGGGTACGGCTATATTGCCTGAACATATGTGAACTATGTAGGTCTTTGTCCAGCTGAGCATAGCTCCTGTCAGGGACAGCCAGGGACAGCTTTCCTCAGCTGGCCTGGCTAGTTTTGCTGTGTTCAGGTAATGTAGTTGGCTAGCCAGCCAGCTGCACTAGTGGCAAGAAAATAAACAAGGCAGCACCCTGCACAGGCAAGTGGCAATCCTATCATTGTGAACATCCGGAACATCGCAAAAATAATTATTTTATCAGTTAACATTAGTGTTGTCTCATTATTTCTAGGGTTTATTGAACTCTTCCAGGAATGGTATAAGGGGCACTACATTCCCCTATAGTCATTTCTGAGGGGCTAAACATCTAGTGTTCCCCTTCCAAAATTCAATTAGCTATTCGCCCACAGACCTCACAACACTAAGGTCAGGATGTGAGGACAAGGCCTTAGGTTGGGCACAGGACGGTGTCAGATTTTGCCAAGGTAAAGTTGGCTACACACCTTTTGCCCCCTTTTTACTATTGCAAGTCTACATTGCTTTTTTATGGCTAGGAGGGGGGGACACAAGCTTGGAAAGGAAATTATTTTATCAGTGTTGCCTCCTTATTTGTAGGGATGATTTAACTCTTTGTGGAACTGTGTAAGGGGCACTACATTCCCCTATACATATTCCTGAGGGGGTAAACATCTGGAGTTCCCGTTCCTAAAGAGGTTTCCAAATTCCAATTAGCTCTTCGCCCACAAACCCCACACCACTGAGGTCAGGATGTGGGAATATACGGCTATATTGTCTAAACATATGTAAACTATGTAGGTCTTTATCCTGCTGACCATGGACAAGAGTCCAAGAAGTCAAGCTTCCTGCAGAGATCATAACATGACGGCCAAGGTTTACCATTGCCAGGAATGAAGATGGAGAGCATTATCATATATTCTTTGACCAGATCCTGTTCATCTGAGCAGGATGTGGATTAAGATAAAAAAACTTCGTCGATCCTGTGATCTGATCCTCTCCATCTAAGTAGGATCTATGAGGACAGGTGGGGAGGAGAATTGGGTAAGTATTTATAACTGGGGACGACTTGGACTGGACTGATCTTTGCAGAATTTTATTTAAACTATGCTGAATCCTACAAAGGTAACCATTATTTAATTAGTTAAAAAGGAGTGTTGTCACCTTATTTCTAGGGCTAATTTAACTCTCATAGGGAATAAGCAAAGGATTTTTGGGTAGGAATTTCTTTTGCACTGGAGACAACCAGCGCTGGATCAGTCTGCCTGGGATCTCATCTTTGACAAACGCTGGAGCTTGCAAGGTAATTATTAGTTTGTGTGCTTTTGCACAGGGGAAGGGGGCTGCACACTTTTTGCCCCCTACCTTTATCAAACTGTATTCTAGGAAACTATTTATGGTTAGGATAGGGGCACACAAGCCCCAATTTCTATCCACAAAGCTCCCAAACCTATAAAAGTGTCTGATTACAGGATAAGGGGAGACACCAGACATAGCAGCATAACTGCTCACTTCTTACTTTAGATCACTGGTCAGTAGACACTCTTAATAAACCCATCACCTGGTAGGAAGTAGCAGCAACCATTACAAATCTGTCCTTACATTAGGAGTCTTTTACCTCTACAAACAATAGAGACACTCATGAACTAGTAACCATACATTGACAGACATGCACTAATTACACTTAGACGGACAGACGTCTAGACATACACCAGCTGTTGGATATATACGCTAGTGAGATCTACACTGACAGACAAATTAGCCTGAAGTAGGTCACACACACACCCACGTACACTGACATATGTACACACGTTAACAAACAAAAACATTTTATATACACATAAACATACACACACCTACATATATAAAAACACACATGCATACACACTCCCACACCTAGTCACTAGATGAGGCCTACAACCAGCATGCATCCAACACTAGAATAACGATGACAAGCATCGAGTAGGTTAGCTTAGTGTAGTTTAGTGTAGGTCCTGCCCTGAAAGAGTCTACCTTGTCGTGGTGGGCAGGCTTGTAATCTATTGGCCAAAATCATGCCACAGATAAAAAAGCGGAATTATTTCTGTTTCATTTTTTGGCCAGTTGATTAAACCAAAAGACTCTTGATCAGTGATTACACTACACACATGAATAAAAGATATAAAAAAAACATAACCAAGAACCAAATGGAGACTGCTCAAAATGAGTGCATTTTGTGAAAAGAACATAAACAACTTTTTACAAATCATTATATAATAAATTGACTGCAGCACGATGGTAAAAGACATGAATTTCTTGGTAAGTTGAGCTAGCAGAGTAAGGCAAATATGAAGAGCATAGTTCCCCCCAGCCCCTTTTTGGTGGGCAGCCCATCCGACTGCCCTGCCACCTTATCAGCAGCTCCAATCCCACTTGGACAACGGAGAGGCTGCTCTGTTCTCAGCTGTCACCCATTCAGAGGATTCCAATTGCAGATAAAAGCCGAGCGGTGAGAACAGCACATCTATGATGAGATCAGGACACAGACTGCCCCTCCCCCATTCTCTAGCTGTGCGGAGTTTTCTATTGAAAAAAAAAATCATTGTGTAACAATGGATCCGCTTGAGTATATGAGTGTATCTGCATTTTGCAGCCTTACAACTCACTGTATACCAGGCGTTGGCAAAGTTTTATGGTCACTAGGCCATTCATGGGGTGGGAAGGAGCAAACTAGGCCACACCCGCCCCAATGGCTCTGCCCAGCACCAGGGAACGCCCCCTGTAGTGAAATTCTTCTCCTCCGTATGTATTGCGGAGGAGAGGGATTAATCCTCAGGGAGCTATCCTTATTTACCACGGCAGCGGAAGTATCAACCCTGGCTGTGGTAAATAGGGGAGCAACTGCAAGGGGAGCTCCAGTTGCTCCGGTTGTTCCTAATGCCCCCTGGCTGATCCGCCGGCATTAGGCCGGATCAGCCAGGGGGCGTTAGGCTGGAATGAAATACCGGCTAGGCCATATCTGGCCTAAAGGCCGGAGTTTGCCTACCCCTGCTGTATACAAACCTTTATATCTTTTAAACCGTATGTCATAGAGACTTAAAACTTTCAAAGTGCACATGGGACTCTCATAGCAAATCACAATTTCAGCCCCCCAGATGATAAAAATGTAAAGATATGGGGATCACAATTGTAACAACTTGTAAAAGTATAACATTAGGGTTTCTGTTTCAAAAGCAAATGCGCCTAGGTGACCTTAATTAATATAGCAAAATTGGGAACCCCTGGGGCCACTTACATAGCAAGGAGCATTGGGGTGGGGCCCCTACGTTGATACCTACCTGTCACATATCTATCACAAATCTGTCATACTGTCATACCTTGTTTGCTTTTTTTCTGTGTATCCCAATTTCTCTAGAATGGTGGGGGGTACAAAACCGAAAATGTAGGTGCAGTAGGGGGGAGCCCTTTGGCTAATCCCCCCCCCCCACACACACACACACTAGAATTTTATTACTATGGCAAACGCACTGCCCTCATCACAATGGCATCATTAGAACATAAAACTCTGCCTATCAAAATCAAATAACGGCACTGGTACTGGTAGGGTACAGTCATGTGTAACAGAGCATCATGTTTTGATGGTCATTGTTTTAGGTTGTAATGATGCCATAGTGATGAAAGTTTGGGGGGTGTTAGCCACAAGAGTTTCCCA
The DNA here is from genome assembly GCF_032062135.1 of Pyxicephalus adspersus. Taxonomy (NCBI): domain Eukaryota; kingdom Metazoa; phylum Chordata; class Amphibia; order Anura; family Pyxicephalidae; genus Pyxicephalus; species Pyxicephalus adspersus. The sequence goes on along the minus strand of NC_092858.1, from coordinate 97,578,932 downwards.
CTTTTATTATTATTATTATTATTATTATTATTAATAAACAAGATTTATATAGCGCCAACATATTACACAGCGCTGTACATTAAATAGGGGCACCTATAATTGCACCTAAAATTTTGTTTACCTGCACCACTTTATTCTGGAGACATTAGGGTTCAAGGTAGGGAAGAAGACAGTTATGTGTAACAGAGCAGCATGTTTTGATGGGCAAAGTTTTTGTTATGTTTTAATGATGCCATGAAATTTCAGGGGATAGGGATATACATGTATCCCCCGCTTGCACCTTCATTTTCAGTTTCCTGCACCTCCCAGATAAATTGGGGTGCAAAGAACATACGCAGATAGTGTAGGGCAGTATTGCAATTATAGTTTTTTTGAAAGGTAGGTAAACAATTTAGGAGCTCCACCCCAACGCTCCTTGCTATGTAAGTGGCCCCTGGGGGTCCTTAATTTGTATTTACAATTTTGGGCTCCTAGGTGCTCTTATATAACAGCAACCCAAATTTTCAATTTCCACAAGTTTTTAACTTGTGATCTCCATATCTTGATATTCTTTAAAGACATTTTGGAGACCCGTGTGTAACAACAGTTCAGGAGATATGAAGGTTTGATCACATCGAGTTGTTAGGCTGCAGAATATGGCAAGAGGACTTGACATGCACAGCTATCACACTGCAGGTAGATACATTTCAAAGGCAGTTTTTTTATTTTTTGCCCATAGAATATGGACAGTGATTTTTTTTTTATTTTTTGGGGAGGACCCCTCCCCTTTTATCCTCACTGCCATGGTGGTAAAGACTTCCCGGTAAATCTGCAGCCTCCTGGGATATTTGTGTCACATATTCCAGGTGGCCTTTTGCGCATGCTCGACAGCGGGAACACATAATCAGGGGCTTTCCTATAATGTAAAAAACGTGCTTAATCCCATACTTGCCCAAGGAGATCAGAAGTTTATGGAGCCGTGAGCAGCGTAAAGAAAAGGGAATCTGAACAAGCTTGGGAAACATTGGTCTCAATTTATGGACAGACAAAAGTTTTGCGTTATCTAGTTATAACGCTAGGAAGCGACATCTGAAGTCAGGCTGAATTCACATCAGCAGTAGGAGGGGTAATTGGCAGTTTTTCTTTACTGCTAATGTGAACTAAGCCTAGTTTGCTACACCACATTGATCACAATATTACACTACTACAAGGAATTACACAAATAAAACATGAAACACTAGGGAGTTGGATTAAAATACACAGCCTCTAACAAGTTAGGCATAGTACCAGGCATTACAAAGTTGGAATGAAGTATAGGGGGTAGGTGGAACACTGACACAATATTAGGGGTTACTGGTTACATGTGGCATAAATAACTGGGACCACTAAATTTGCTGTGTCTTGCCCCGCCCACTTTTTTTTACCCCCGGGTACAGCTTCCCCCACCCAGCTAAAAAAAAATTCTGGGGAGAACACTGCTGATGATCAGGACAATCACGTTGAAGGCTCCAGCAGTAGTCTTCCATCATGTGTCTATCCCATCTGCCCTGATACCTTTCTTCTATCACCTTTATATCTTGATGGAACCTCTCCACTTGTTCCTCACTGAAATCACCAAGCTTTTATGGACATTTTTGCAAATGGCTTGGGAGATAGTGTACCTTTATGCTCATAGTAGCATCAACATTTTTAAAGTTTAAGAGCAAATTTTGTACCAGTTTTTCATAATTTTGTGCTTTATGGGTACCCAAGAATTTTTTGACAACTATGACATAGCTGTGCCAGGCAAAAGCTTCAGTATCAGTCATGTATCTTGAGAAATTTTAATCATTTATCAGTTTCTGAATCTGGGGTCCATCAAAGATTCCTGCTTTTAAATTTTCAGTGCTTAATCCAGGGAAAAATCTACAAATGTATTTGAAGCAATCACCGTCCTTATTCAGAGCTCTAACAAATTGCTTCATTAATCACAACTTTATGTGTAGTGAAGGGAGAATGATTTTTTCCTTTTCAACAATTGGCTCTTTACTGATGTTAGCTGCACCTTTTTCATGTTTTCCTTTGGAGGCAATGTCACTTCTTTCCAGTGATCCTGATTTGATCTACTATCCCACGCTTGTGAAAACATGAAACATGGGTACTTTGTGTATCCACTTTGCTGTCCAAGTAGGAAGTTCACCATTTTCAAATCAACATATATGGACAATTGGTGTCCATGATAGCAAAGCTTCTGTAAGACCATTTGGATATTTTCATATTCTTCCTTAAGTTTTGTTGAGTGACCAATTGGAATTGATGCATAGCAGTTGCCATTATGCAGTAAAACAGATTTCAAACTTTGAGTGGAATTGTCTATGAAAAGCTGCCAGTCTTCTGCTCAGTATTCTGGTACTCCCATATGGGTTTGTAGTCCAGGGATGGGAGTAGTACGCGAAGTCTCCATCTTCACTGAAATATGGTAGGAGTGTCACCTCTCTTGTCCTATAAACCATTATTTAAACTTCTGGTCTCAGACAGTTTCACTGTCACAGTGTTCTCAGACACTTTTCTTTGGTCTGCATGCTAAAAGTTCAGATGCTTGTTTTGACAGACTTAAGTCACGTAATAAATCATTGAGCTCTTCTTGGGAGAACTGCTGGTTTGATGAAACCCTTCCTTCATATTCACTTCCACAGCTAACTCCTTTATTATACTCCAAACCCTGTATATCCTCCATGTTGGATACAGGAATATCAGGGAGTGTACTTGACGAGGGTAGCTCAAACTTTATAGCCCTTCCTTCACCACCACCATCAGAACCTCCGCCTCTCCCCGACCCCCCCACCTGCTTACCAACCACTCCCCCACCACTAAATACCCAGACACCAATCTTGGATTTAAATTGGCTGGCAAGCAGCCATTTATTTAAACACTATTAAATAAATTAACCATTCAAGTAATTACCAAATATCCAATAAAAAATAAATGATAAATAAATACATTTACACTTTTGATATGCAAACATACATTAACATAACATAACACTGCATTATTATTATTATTACTTAACCGGGATTATATAATGCAAACATATTACATAGAATATAACCTATTTAACCAACAAACTAATTCCTCCCTTTTTTTATTACCTTAAAATAATGTTATTACCTTACCTTACCTTACCTTACCTAATGTTATTACCTTACCTTACCTTACCATAATGTTATCAAACTCTATACTCCCGGTTATACACCCAAACAACCAGGCTGCAGGTCTCAGAAGGCAAAATCTGCACCCAACAAGACTTTAACTCTTCCAAAATCTGCACCTTGGCTCCTAACTGCCCAGCACCGTCTCAGGAGCCATAATCATCTGTTCACCACAAAGGGGGAGACCCCACCAAAGAGGATCCCCCCTGCCAAATTCTACCACTTTACCAATGCACTGGATCCTTGCCTTCCAAGACCCCAACTGCCACAGCGCTCAAGTGTGAAACCTCACACTTGAGCGCTACCTCCACACTCACTGAGCTTGTTGAATTCCATCCTGCCAGTTCCATCCTTCCTCCTGGCCGCAGAAATGGTCACTCCTGCTGCCACCTCAAATCAACTTAACTGCATGAATTATGCCCCATTTGGAACATTACTCAAATCATAGCCCACCCTGGCATGGAGCCCTACCATGCCAAGGGGCCACTCACCCGCCACAAACGTGCCAACACATGAAGTAGCACTACAATACCCCCATTCCTGGCCACTGAAATGGCCCCACCACCGTGTTCACCTCACTCCGGGCAATTTTGAAATATGCCCCCAAGCGGGGCGCCCATCCAACTGGTCCTGGCCACCGTATCCAACCAGACCGCAACACAACTGGACACCCACTCCACCGTAATCCAAGTACTTCGATCCAATGAACTGCCACCTCCGTTCCAGCAAGCACGCTGTCCATTGGTCAGCTGGACTGCCGTCCACCTCTAGCCACACCTAACGAGATAGTTCCCAACTCACAACCCGGTGCAAGCTAAATCAACCACAGCTGAACTCTCAAACTTGAAATTTAACCAAAATCATTCCCTCCCAGTACAAAGGCAAATTCTGCCACCCATGCCCAGTAACCACTAGCTGCCCCAGCTAACTGACTGTACCCCCACCAACTCCAGAATCACCTGCCACCGAAATCCACAGCTCATGAACAACATCCACACCCGGTCTACCACCCGGAACCCATTTCAGAAAGTCACCCCACTCACAACACACTCCAGAATACGCTTGCCACCGCACGCCCCCCTCAGAGCAAAAGTGAAGACATTATGTTACCAAAATCTCAACACAAATAGACATAACAGCCAGAGCCGGGCCAGAGGCCAGGGCAAAACCAAACTGTATATCCTCCCACTATGCTGAAACCAGCCACAGTACTGACCCCAGGGGGTAATGAAGCATACCACCCCACTGAACAGCCACGAGGGAGCAACAAAGAATACCATCCCAAAATACTGACATCAGGGAGTAATACTGTATACCATCCAACAATACTGACACCAGGGAGTATTGAAGTATAGCATACCCCCAGCACTGACACCGGAGAGAAATCGAGAATGCCATCCCACCGTACTGACCCAGGGAGCAATATAGTATACTATCCCACAGCACCAACACCCAGAAGAATTAGAGTAGAGCACCCCAGTACTTTCCTCGGAAGTAATAGCGTATACCATCCCCGGCATGCCAATGCCAAAAGAGTATACCATCCCACTGTACTGACACCTGGGAGTAATAGCGTAAACCATCTGACAGCATTGACACCAGGGAGTAATATAGTATACCGTCCCACTGTACTGACACCCGGGAGAAATAGTGTATACCCTTCCACAGTACTAACACCAGGGTGTAATAATAAATACCATCTCACAGCACTGACACCAGGGAGCAAACAGATACCATCAACAGCAATGGCACCAGGGAGTAATAGAGCATACCTTCCCCCAGTACTGACCCTGGGAGAAACAATGCATATCATCCTACAGTACTGACCCCAGAGAGTGGTAGCAAATACCATTCCACCGTACTGACACCTGGGAGAAATAGAGTATACCATCCCACCGTACTCACAACTGGGAGAAATAGAGTATACCATCCCACCATACTGACCCTGGGAGAAACAATGTATACTATCCCACAGTACTGACCCCAGCGAGTGGTAGCAAATACCATCCCGCCGTACTGATACCTGGGAGAAATAGAGTATACCATTCCACTGTACTGACACCTGGGAGAAACAATGTATACCATCCCACAGCACTGACACCAGGGAGTAATAGTATGTACCGTCCTCAGTACTGACACCAGGGAGTAACAGTTTGTACCGTCCTCAGTACTGACACCAGGGAGTAACAGTATGTACCGTCCTCAGTACTGACACCAGGGAGTAACAGTATGTACCATCCTCAGTACTGACACCAGGGAGAAATATAGCATATTATCCCCCAGTACTGACACCAAGGCCTTGTCTTGACCCCAATTTGCCTTCCAAGCGCCATTTCCCTTTTTACCAGTTATTACCTCCGCCACGACCCACCACCTTACTTAAAAAAAGAAAAAACTATAGGCCCGTGTGCCCCACCACACCTGAGCTCTCCTACCTGAACCTAAACCCTCCTCCAAGTTAACAACCTCTATCCTTCACACGGTCAGCTTCTACCCACCTGCTGACCGCCAATCCCCCCTCCGACAAAAGGTATAGCTCCCCGCTGCACTCCCCACCACACCTGTCCTCCCCAACTCAAAGTGACCCCCCACCTACCAGCTTGCCCTGCCTGACACCAACCAAACCCCTTTTTCCATGTTGTTCTAACCTCTATCCTTCCCCTAACGTGATCCCCATACACCATCCCCCCCCCCCCAGGCCACCACTTACCTGGCAGCCCCATTCTTCTAGGGCTTGCCAGCTGGTCCCTGGGACCCTGCACTGCTTGTGGTGCCCGGCCCAGCATAATGGAAGGGAGCTCCCCTACCTAAAGGGGAGCTCAGAGTACTGAGGACCTGGCCGCGTCACCTGTGACGTCCAGCCCCTTTTAGCTCATCCAATTAATCATCCCCTCCTACCCCACGCTCCACACTAGCACAGCCCCCCCCTAGGCTTACTACATTTTATTAACCCTTAGCACCCCTAGGCTAGGCCTCGCAACCCTGTCATGTAGGCCCTGTGCCTAAATTCCTACGGCTATGGGCCTCTCTGAACACTGGTATGGGAAGATCAAATCAGGGTATTCCCACTTGTTTTCCTTGTAATGTTTGAAACCTTTTACATTCACAGCACAAAAATAACAATCATTATGATGCTTTTTGGACTCTCGCCATAACCAAATTTCAAACTTTTCAGTTTTCCAATTTTCCACTGGCGTAGACACTCTTCACAAGTTTTGCATACCATATGGGGAGCCCAATACTTATCTTGGTCCCCCAGTTTAATACCAAAATTGGCAAGATATGCTTGTTTCACAAACTCTGTAATGTTTCTTCTGTGTTTTGCTGAGAATAATCACCACAAATGTAGCAAAATACATTAGGGACATTTAAACAACCTCTTCATAAAGAACTCATATTTCTAATTTGAAAAATGAAAATGTATGAATAAAAAGAAGGCAAATTAAAGTTTCATGAAAATAATGCTGGATTCAGCAGACCTGAAATACACTAAAAATATTAAAAAAAATCCTGGGCAAGTGAAAAAAAAATGTTGTTAAGCTGTGTTATCATTAGTCAGTTGAATTATCTTTGGTATTACTAAAGAAATACAAAATATTTGTTTGCTTTTTCTCTCTCATTATGGGTTTATTTCATTTGAATCTAAGACCAAACAGGAAATGATCGTTATCAAAGTCAAACTATTTGATGCCATTAAATATAACAGTTAAAGAAATTACACAGATAAGGTCATACTTACCTAAAAGAGCATCTGAGAAATAAAAAAAAAAAATAAAACAATCGGATGACAATCGGTATTTGCGGAGCGGGGTGATTGTTGTAATGGTCGAAACAATACTGAAGCATACGGCTCGGCAACAATTACCTCATACAGCTTAAGACACTGACGTCACACTGTGCCTCCCTTGTTTTTCCGTCTCTAGTACAGTTCATGAATTTAGTGCAATATAAAGGCGAAAATTGTCATTCAGAATATAAGAATTTATTAGAATATTATTTTTTTTACTGTTAATAAAACATAAAAATTGTAAATAATGTGCAAATTTTTGTGAGGACCACCAAAATTTTCTCACAGACCAGCGGTTGGCGACCACTGCTGTGGAACTGAAAGGTTATTAGTGTTTAAATGTTTATGTTGTGTAATATTAAACATTATAAAAATATTGCACAGTGTGCGATCCCTGGGGATCACAGTGGAACTGCAGAAGAACTCTCAATGGAGAAACAAGATATTATAACAAAAAAATCTAATCAATAGGTAGTAACTAGAAAAACACAATTGTATAGCATATATAAGTACATAAAGAAATCTATTTTTTGATAATTCCCCTAATGCTAAAAAACTGATAAGGTGTTCCTATGATATATGATTACTGTATATCAATACATCATTAGATAAATCTTTCTAGTACAAACAAAAAATCATATATTCACCAATATATGAAAAGAACATATCATATAGTTATTCATTTGATTGAACCACATTCAAGCACTTCTCATAACCAATAATAAAAGAGGGTTTTTTTTCGGTCACTTACTTGTGGTTTGATGTCTTTGGGTAGGTGAGGCACTCTCAACTCTAGGCTTGGCAAGCTACTTGAAACCTTACCTCCCTGGGTATAACAATATTTACTTCCATATCTATATAATCAATAGTTTATTTATTTTTTTTGAGAACAGTGTGCGATCCCCAGGGCACTAGAGGGTAAATAACCTCTAGTGCCTGGGGATCGCAAACAAGAAGATTCCCAAGAAAATCTTGTGAATCCCCTGTGAATCCTCCTGTTATAATTTCCTCGATCTTCCGTTGGTTTCACAAAATCGGTTTGACAAAATCTCCCGGAACCATCTGAAGTTCGAAGAAATTTTCGAGAGAATGCGCATTCTCGCCCATCCCTATCTGAAAGCCACTCTGCTGAGCAAGGACAAACACATCAGTCACCCAAGGCTGGTCAGATTTACTTTAGTGCAAGACACATGAAAGCTAATATATTAGTTTAATCAGTAGTTCAGTCTGTCCACAGCTTAATCACAATTTTACTTGGACATTTTTTTTTTTGTTTAAGCAATCTTTGGTTTTGCACCTTCAACTTTTTGGTTTCATCATTGCAATGACGAGGTGGGCGTTAATATCGGCAGCCTATTTATGTGACTGGATTTTCAATGAAATACAGTGGGATGAAAATCAGACCATAAAATTGATCAGGTCAAGCACCCCAACATAGTAATGCATTGCATTGCAGGTGCCTCTAGAAAGTGCACTGCAATCATTAGGGGTAGGAAAAAATGCTTTGACATAAGTGGGGGGAGGAATATGCCTGGTGTTATTGGTCAGTGGTATAGAAAAATACTTAAGATATAAGGGGAAGAAAAAATTACTATGGCTTCAGTAGGAGGAAATATTGTATGCCTCAATATCAATGGTCTTGCTCACATTAGGACCCCAGATCTTGCCCCTAACATTTAGACCTGCGGGTAGGCCTTTATTAATTACTTTTCAGACCCTACGTCAGCCCTTTCTCAAACTTTGTATCATATGTACAGAGATAATACAGTACATTCAAAACCAACACTATAATGCTTTATTCATAAGCAGAACCCCACAGTGAAAATCAGGATCATTAGGGGTTTGGACCATTCAGGGCTCTTATTATGCACAATGCTTTTAGTCTACAACTGCAAACACATTAATGGAAAAGGATTCCAGAGTGATAATGTCACCAGTGTGGTGCTCCTTTTTCATTGTCAAGTTCATTGTTCAAGTTGTGGCTCTGTTGTCTGACTGGCCCAGAGTCTAACTTCACAGATGATGTTATATAAATTGCAAATATCGTAATTGCAATATCGTAATAATCGTAATATGGCAAGAAGTTTGATGAAAGTGTTGATAACACAAAAACACATAAATAACTGCATGATGGGTCTTAGCGCAGCATTTAAAATGTTCGTTGGAAACGCTCACTGTGTATTTTAATTTTGCTGTCATATAAGTTGATGTATTGTTTGTATGTAGGAGGGCCTTGGATCTGACATTTCCCTCAGGTAGTTTTGTGAAGAGTTTGCAGAAAGCTTCAGGGCAAACTGTATCTGAACTCCCTGCTTTCCAACACATACTAAATGGACACTAGAGGGCACCATATTTTTATAGATGAATCTTCTAACATTAGGCCTGGTGCATTGAATGTTGCTAGCCATACTGTATATTCTTATCACTACTAAATATAATATTTGGTGCTTGTTTCCTATAGTATTTAATAATATAAACAAGTGAGGATGGAATATTTCTTTCTTCACTTACTTCAGTGTTACATATGTGGGAGTCATTCAAGTGCTAACTTGATTATCTGACCTGGAACAAACTTTTAGACACTGAAGTTTAAAGTGTTAACTCCTATTATACATGTATGTTTCAGTGACAGAGGGTAGGGAAGTCAGAATTAGGTTGACTGTCACAGTACCTGGACCCTAAAAAAAATCAGCTAAGCAGAGGAGCCCCTACACCTTGGCAGAGTGACCACCAATACAATACTTTTTTTTAGGCAATATGCCTTTCACCTATACCCCTGGATTCATTTCAGGGGCTATGGCAGAACTCTTCAGAGGCACACCTGTAAATTAAGTTGTACATAATACTTTTTATAACCTTTTCAGCAATATTCTTTTTTACATGTATATGGTTCCCATGTTGCTTACTTCACAGAGTTTAATAATAAAAAAAACAGTTTATAATTGCAGTCAAGCCCTATTTTTCTAGCAGTTTGTTGGTAGGTGCTTAGAGTTTTGTGTATTATATACGTCCACCATACATTTTGCCACTAACAAAAATGTACAAACTACTCAGGAAGCAAAATTCACATTGTGAATCCATGTGAAACCATTGCGAATTATACCAGATTACACTGATCATTGCCTAGCTAGAAACTGGACATCTGACCTAATGTAAAAAGACCTAATAAAAATATTTTGCTGTTACAAGATATACCATGATTTAAAATGAGTATGAAATTTATTAAATAAACTAAAACAATTCTGTTTATGTAACCTGAGTTAATACTATCCAATACTAATACCTATATGGAATCAACTGCCTTGGCTAGCTGTTAAACATGGAGTATTATTTATGAAACCAGGTATAAATAAACTTGATCTGAATGCTGCCTATAGAAACTAGTTTGTATATTTGTTTGTGGTTATCACATCATATATTATTTATGATATGATGTAGTCTTCTATTTAAGCAGCAGATGGAGCTCTGGGATGCTTTTCCCATGTTTTCTTTTGTCCCCCCCCCCCCCCCCGTTATAACAATAACAAATAGTACTTCATGATGAAAGATATACAGATAATCAATCAGAGCAGTGTCTTATCACTTATTCTAATAGGAAGAATAGAAAAAAATGCATGTGCATAATGGACGCATTCATTTTAGTGGTGGTCTCTTTGGCAGCTTAACCTTAATTTTCATTTCCATAGTAACATAAACCATCAGGAACAAACATGTAATACTGCTAAGTAAGAAGAACTATAACTTGGCTTCCCTTTCTTTGGTATGACAACTCTGGTGCTTGGTGATTGACTTTCCAGACAAGTTCTGTCACGTGGGGGTGGACAGAGCCCTCAGAAGTATTTAATCTTCACACCATGGGTAGCTCTCTATCCTCCCTGTATGCAGTGGAGCTGCCACTAAAGTGAATGTTTTGCATTTTTTCCCTTTGAATATTATTCATGATTATAAAGGCAAATAAAGAATAAACCATATTTCTTTTATTGATTCATTTTTGCTGCATTTAAACACACAAGATGATCTTAAACTTGATATAGGTATAAATATGACTGACAACCTTGTGTGGCTGTGAATGTCAACAATGTCTCTTTTCATCAAGAGCAACTCAGTGTAAGGTGTTGATATACTGTACTATTCAAGAATCCTTATCAAATTTCAACCAGTCTCAGTGATGGAGGCATCAATGTGAAATGTTGGCAAGGGCTAACTGGAATCGCTTATCCCGTTCACTCTGACCAAGAATTACTGGAAACTCTAAGAGCACAAGTGCTGGGTATAGTTTGCTAAATTCCTGTGGTTTATGAAATGTAATAAAGCTGTTGGCTCATTAGTTTTACTTTTGATGGAATATTCTACAGAATATTTTTATGTTATCTTGACACATCGAATGAGTCAAACCACAAATAGGCAAATTCATTTCAAACTGTTGTTTTAATCTTTGGGATGTTTTGTCACTATTTCTTTCTGTTGAACTCTCCAGTGATGAGCTTTTTTATAACTTCCCCATACCTGCTCCAGTCATTATTAGAAGGTTTGGTAAAAAAGGTTTATACTTTCCTATAATGGAAAATAATGGCAGAAGGGTAGTAAAGAAAGAGTCAGTAAGTACATTATTCATTACAATTCTTACACCTGTATACCCCTTGGGGACAAAGGTAATTTTTCTGCTATCCTCCTGTTTCTTCAGCAAATATTTTGCTATTAAATATGATTATCTAATATTAAACGTGACCATGTAGCAGTGCATGAATATTGCGACAGCAGCACATTTATGATATTCAACTCGAACAGCTTTGCTGTAATTAGAAAATCCACCACAATTGCCTTGCTCTGAATGTGGTAGATTTACCTGTTTATTCATTTGTTTGCTTTTCTATTTCTGACCAGGATTATAACTTCTTGTCACATAATTCTGTAGTGTGCTGCTTTCCTGTTAAGCACTTGGCAAGGCTTAAATGACATCAAAAAGACATCTGAACCAGTGAACAGTGTCCTAGGTTTTTGCAGCCATTTGGGAGATGGGATCCTGGCAGCTACAGGGATAAGAAATAAGCAATCTATTCTGTCAGTATCTCTGCACATTGAGTTAACTTAAATGCACACTTTTTAAGCCATAGGCACAGCAGCACCACATAGCAGAATCCAGGGATCATGGCTGTGCCCCTTGCCAGCAAAGCTGTGCAAAAACAGTTCTCAGCCTCTTTGCACCTTAAGTAGCCTCCTAACTTCTAGCACAAGGGGCCCACTTTCTGTCGTCTTCAGCCTCCTCTGAATGCCTGGCCAGGCTATCTGGGATCCAAAATTGGCATGAACAACTATGGCAATCCTGGCCAATGGCCCCTCCATTCCCATCTCCTATCCAGGGGGAGTACCATCCATGAGAATTTGACTGAAATAAGAAAAAAAAACAGAATATTGTCAATATGGCGTTACAATGTAAATGGATCCATGGCAATTTTTGCCAAGGGCCCCATTTAGCTAAAAATGACCATGAGGACCAGCACCATCACATAGAAAGCAGATAGTTATTAACATGATCTCTATGTCCAGATGTATCTGATAGCTGAAAAAATACATAGGCAAACATTACTTTTAGTTAAAGTATAGGTCAGTGTACTTGTAAAAATGAATCTTGGCCTCATGTCTCAAGCTGTTCAGGCTTTTAATGTGATAGGTAATCTCACTGACCAATAGCAAGTCTTGGAATGCTGGGGGTTTAGGGCCAAATACAACTTTCACAGGCAAAGTTAAGATATGAAAACAACTTCAGCTGCCTATATTTTGAATGCCCTGGTTGATTCAACATGCAGTTTGGAGATGTCAAGACTCACTGGAGATGTCAAGCTTTGTGATTGGTGTACTTTGAGAAAACTAAACACTAAAAAACTTGTCTGTTTTATTTCTAAACAAGGCAACTCACTGCTTAGGGATTTGGTAAAAGTATAGGGATGAATGCATTCGCTTTTTATGTTATAGAATTTTACCTGGTCAGCTGCAGTGTTTGTATGGCATAAAACAGTCCAGATGTCAATAGGACAATAGAATTAAGCAGAAGTCACTGACATCACAAAAGAGAACACGAAGATACAATGTAAATATACTCACAGAGAAATTCAGGCAATTCTCTGAGCCATTCTAAATTCCCATACAGATGTGCAATATTTGTTGCTGGTAACTTATTATAGTGATCACTTTCAGCAACAGTAGAACGATAGAGCACTGTACAAACAGTGTTGTCCTGTTCAACAGAGAGGGGAGGATAAGTAATAGGGACCTTAATGCATGCTCCCATATAAAATACAATAGCAATACAGGGGATCACAATGGCTCAGCTTAGTTTATTTCAAGTGTTACTGCTCGGGTAACTATATTTAGACACCCCATAAGAAAGGTTAAGATTGGGATGAATTGGTTCTTTTTCTATACTTTTAAGGGGTTTGCGGTAGCATTGCCACTTGTTATTCTATAAAAGTTAAAAACAAAATGCAACTGCATGAAAATACCTGCCTTTTACTGCTTCTGGGAACCTAGTGGTTGCCAGTAGGCATCCAGGAGAAGTAAACACCATGGTTTTTAACTGCAGGACATTTGGGAACAGCTATATTGATGCTAGATATTCATCACCCAACACAAACTTATGTGACCCTTTAAGGCAACAAAAATCTAACTCCTGCATTCAACTTCAGACTTTTCACTTTTTCAATGTAAAACAATAATATCTTTTACTCCACTTGGAAAAAGTGAGATATAGGAAAAATGTTTGAATGACAAATCCTTTTTGTACTATATATGACAATTTAAAAGACCACATTCTGACTTAATTGTCTATTTATTAATGGCATTTCAGCGATGAAAGGGTAAAGCTGTTTCCATTCATGTCTGAGGTTGCGTTTATCTCATGGATTAGTACAGCATGAGAGGAAAGGGTGTGAGCTGCCACAGGCCACAAAGTCAGCTATGGCACTGTCACACTCACTAAAATAGAACATGATTGGGGTCTGTTTCATTGCAGCCGTCACCCAAAGTTGGTATCTCACATTTAGCCTTTCAAGTACATTTAACTATGAATAATGCAGAACTCTTTAACAGTAACTGGAAAGTAATATAGCTCTGTAAAAAGAAGTACCAGCATAAAAAATATACAACTAGTGCTACTATATGTTGCCTATAATGATTTTCTTTTATGTTTGGAGGCAGTAGGGAAGTGTAGATGCCCAGTCAGGTTTTTATTAATGTCTGTGCCCCCAGGATTTGTGTTACTATCTGTGTCCTCACTAGGTAGATTATCCCACTTCCATCTGTCCCGATGGCAATTTTACAGGATCATGGATTAGTGGCATAGTTACAGATCTATGGGCCCGGTGTAAATCTTTGACAAAGGACTTCCCTGACGTAGAACATCCATCGTCTATAGTCAGCTCACATATGTCACCAACACACTGGTCATGTTTTAGGTCGGGTCACAAAGGTTATCAATACATAGATCCAGTAACACAGGTAATCAGCACCTAGGTCAAGTTACCAACACACAGAATAGGTAACACAGCTCACCAACACACAGGTAAAGTCAACTCCCCCACGTTACAGCCCGTTACCACACCTGGGCACCTAGCAGTTGCCGGTAGGCATCTGGGAGCAGTAAACATCATGGTTTGTAACAACTAACCTCTATTCTTAGGTGTAGAATTTGAATTGGTAATGGCTGATTATGTTATTGTTATACTACTTATTCAGTAGTATAAAATATTGTAAAGTGCAAGCCACTTCAAGTGAATGGGAGAGGTTGGGAACCATGACCGCAGCAAATTGCAGTGCAGTCAAGTTGCTTTTGGCTGCATGGTTGTTGCTTAAAGATTTACTTTGTGGCCACATGCAAATTCGGTCACCTGCTGTGCGGTTTGCCACTCCGCAGGTATAAAAAAGTTCTAAGAAGGTGATGAGAAATTGCAGCCTCCATGCTTGTAGCTCCCTAGCTGTGTAAGACTTCAATACTTTTGAGTCACAGAACAACTATGGCATAAGTCTTGGAAAACTGTTGAAATTCCTTATCTTTGTATTCCTTCTAACACAGTGATTGAGGAAGCACTGAAGCCAAAGCATTAGTATGACAACCAGGAAACTAACATTCCTCAAAGGGAAGGTCAGCAAGGACAACCACTATCATTCAGGTGTTCTTTAACGGCTAATTTTTCACACCTAAAGGGATTAAAGCCCAAATCTGTGCACTGCCATTTTAGTATCTTTTCATGTATAACTAATATGTTTACTTGTGCATGTAGAAATGTAATCTTTGTTTTTTGCCTATAATTTAAATACATTGCTTTTAGGTTTTCCTGACAGTGCAACTCCTGCCAGCATCAACACTGCATGCATGATAAACACCAGCAATGACATTGTGTCTCCAAATAAACATTTACTGAGCGATATTAAATGCTAGGAAAATGGATTGTTGGGAGTAAACATTGGTATGCAATGGCTATTTAGTTACCTCGTTTTAAAGAGGGCTTCCAGGTTCCACCATACGCTCTCCAACAAATCCCCAAATCCTTTTTGGGATATCATGTGGAGGAGAGGCCTGATGTTTTTTTTTAATGCACACACTATCTGCACTCCCTTTTCTGACCAACCAGCGTCATGCCTGGATAAGGATTTGGTTGGGATTTAGGGAAACACAAGACAGGGAAAGGCCCTGACCTTTTTTTAAAAACTTCATAAAGGTTTTCATGCCATTTTTTAATAGTAGTTTGTCCATAAGCCTCAAAAATGGACAGAATTTATCCTCAAACATTGTTGGCTGTACGGGTTTCACACTAAATTTAGGTTTGGAGAAATTAACAAGGTTTTGTAAATCTGTTGATAAATCAGACCCAGGCTGGTTTGCAGAGCCCTAGTATTCTACCTCCATCAAACTCTCAGGGTATTAAATGCTTATGTCCTCACTGTGGTTTTATTTTCTGTGGCTTCTATCACTGCTGTGTCCTCTAGTGACATAGTAGCTGGAGGATCAAAGCCCTAGGTGCTGAAGAGTATAAGAGAAGTTTTAGCACTGGAAAAGAAAAGTAGGAGAAACAAACCACTGGAGGAATTTTATCACAGAGAAATGGGCTTAGGTGTTTTGTAGACCTGACATGGTTAATACCATAATCCATGAAACTCTTCAAGTTTACTAAAAGTTTGAAATTTAATAATACAAGTAACAATTACATTTAAAAGTTAATATTTTGACAATATTTTTGCTTTTTCTATGTAAAAATATGAAACCTTTTTCTATTTGCCTTTAGCTTGGTTTCCTGTTTTTACCTTTCAATTATCTTGTTTGGACACTTTTATTTAATTCTTTTTATATTATTGTTTAGGCAAACAAGTTCTGGAGAAATGGAAAAATTCTGGCTACACTTTCTGTTTTATACAAACTGCATTGTATGACATGGAGTGTTCTACTTTGTGTTGTAAACACATTCCCTCACAATATCATTATGAGGAACAAGAAATGATTGACAGTTGTGGAGAGAAGAGGACAGGTGTAGGCTCAGAAACCTTCTGTCCCCAGCTGAATAACAGGAAACTGTATCATTGATGATATGATGATCCCATGAGAGCCTAGACAACAGGTGTGCACTGCAACTTTTTTTTTCGTTTTACAAAATTTGTTTATTATCAGCATTACTTGTGTTGTCCATGTTTGTCTTATCCCTATCACCCTTTTTCTTCCTACCCCAGTACTGCTCTGATACTGAGTTGACTTCTCATTTCAGATTAATCCTTATTATTTACAATGTAAATATTAACCCTATTCAATTATGTGTACCAATTCTTTAAGTACAACTAAAGGCTTCTTTGGTAGGGTAATAAAAGGTACACAAGCCTCAAAAATAAACAAAAAAAAACTTCCAATTCTTTCCCTGATTGAGTATTGTTGCCATACCATCACATGAAGCAGCATTTAGTGGATTTCATTGGCAGAATAAATGGGTATTTGTGGGTCTTTGCATAGTATATCTATCACTATCCAACTGACCATTGTCTGGAGGGTGAAAATGATAGATGAAATAAATACTTACAGTCAAATATAAGCCTTCTTCCAAGATTGCTTAGCCAGCAGAGAATCCTTCTAGAAGCCTGACCACTAGTTTAATTTATAATGTACTATCTATAGAAAAATATCCAATGTTGATGGTATAATGAGATTTAAGAATAAATTACCTGTCTGCTAGAGCCTGCACGTTATTTTTGCAGAAGTGTTTAAGTTTGTTTTCTACTTTACAGCAAACCTGTGATTTGCCCATGCAGGCTAAAGAAACTAGATTCTGATGTCCCGATGCCCCCCCAGTAGCACAGAATCACCTTTGTACCCCTGCTTCACCATTCTTCTTAGGGGGATAAAGGAGCATGTGACTAGCTCACATTCATGTAATGCAGCCTTTCTCAACCAGAGTTCTTTCAAAGATTTTCTGGAGAAATAAGCAATTTCTTCTCTAAAATCAGTAACCACTTACACCAATGAACTTTATATGCATCTGATGGAGGGCATTTTTCCCACTGACCATGAATGTAATTCTGTTTACTGACCACCAATTCTTTGGGCCATTCTGCCAGTGACTGGCAGTGTAAGGGGCCCCGTCTCTGAATAATTACCAGTAAATCACATAGAGAATGTAGAGTAAAGTATGTCACTATTCCTACTCACACTCTGATCCTTCACGATCCTTTCCAACGTCTAGCACTGCTTGATGCATGAATGAGTGCTGTACATACAGCGTTCTGCTCTATGTAGAGGGGAGGGGGTGAGCGATGGAGCGGCACCCTTGCATTAGGATCGTTAGTTGTCCTTCATCAGTGGATCCGCCAGGACCGTCGTTCGTACGATGGATGACTGGTGCTCTACACGTGCATGTTTCTTACCCGATATCGGCCCTGAGCCAATTATCGGGCGAGAACTGTTGGACGTGTGTACGTAGCTTGACTATAGTGACCTTTTCCCTTTACTGGGTTTCCTTTCTCTGATCCTGGCGTTTGGATTTGGTATGCTGCTGAGAAGGGCAACCTTATGCATACCTGTTGCTTTACCCTACATGAGTAAAGCACAGGTTCACTTTAACAATGAAAAACTGCAAAGTAAAACCTGCTTTTACAAAACCATAAATAAGTATTAATTTCAACTGATCTGGGCAGACCAGCAAAAAATCTGCTATTGATTAAATTGTTAGGGGAGTATAAATGTATAAAATATCATACTACTCATGGAACAAGAACATAGAAAAAAATAAATATACCAAAAAGAAACAGTACTAAAAATATAGTAATGATGTAATGGTTATACTTAAAACATCATAGGACAATGCTCAGGAAATTCTAAGAAGATAGGAAATGTTTTTCCTGATGAAGTTTTTTTTGTGGTTGCAGAAAAAAAAAATGACAGATCATTTTTAGGTAGTAGGATATAACATCACAAACCACATATGATGTCATCTGTCCAAGGCATTTTCTAAAAGCGTCATTACATGATGACCAAATTTCTATTTTTCATTGAAAAGTTGATTAAAATCATATACCATTTATGGATTTTAAAATGTTACTGCACCTCTCAAAGCAAATAAGTGTTTTTCAAATTTGATTAGAACCTCTTTCTGGTTTTAGTGTTATCTTTCTCTGTTGGTCCTGGTGACAATTTGCTATCAGTCAGTATAGGCTATATATTTTCATCACACTTGTTACAGTAATGTTTCTACAGTTTACAGGCCGTTACAGGACATTTATGTGATAACACACATTTGCATTTTTTAGCTATTCTCAGGAATACATAAGCCATATTTGAGGCTAAGTGCAGCCATAACATAGTGTAAATATGTAAAAGAGGCAACACAAGCTCTGTGAAAATGTGGATGTATCCTCATTTCCCCTGCATATGCTCCTAATGCTGATGGTGAGGTTCGCAAGCTCTCCTCCCTACTGAGACATCTGGATGCAATGAAAACATTAGGCATCTCTAGGTTACACACTTTTTTGTGATAAATAAGGGGCCTGCACTCCTAGGGTGTATACCATATACTCATTAACATCACCATTGTTACTGAACAGGAACATGTCCAAACTGCAATAATTGTTACTTCATTACTGTATCCTCAGTATTGGCTCTAAGGAAACTTATCAAGTTTCTTCCTTTTTTCTTTTCATGTCTTTATCATTATATCCAATTTGTATTCTGTTTATTGCTTATATTTCTTTTGTAAATGTGTGGGATGTTAGTTTTCCAGCTTTCTATAATTACATGGGTGGCTTAAAAAGTCTTATTGATAAAGGGACATATATGATCTTTACCCCTGTTCAAATGCTTCCTCCCCTATAAGACGGAAGCTCTCCTACTAAACATGCGGCTTCCTCTTACCATCTCCCTCCAAAGTTCATATCATTTTATGTGGCGAACATCTCATGTGAAATACCTAGGGGTATATAGTACTCCCTCATATGCCCTCCTTTACAAGCACAACTATTTAAAAGATTCAGGGATTCCCAAGCTAAATGGAAACAACATCACATATTTTGAAACACTCCCTTTAGTCCCTAAGTGAGTCCTCCAGAAGCTGCAGATAGACATTATAGATTTTATTTGGGCATTAAAAAGACACCGCTTGAGGATTAAGGGCCCTCATAGTTACTATCTGGCCGCTCACCTGCGCTGTCTGGCATCCTGGTCTGTCTTTCATTCATTCAGCATCTAGAGAGAGATTAAGGAGAGATGGGTTATGCCCACTCACTGCAACAATATGCTATGTGGTAGCTCGCTTACATTATCTGAGTATGATTTGCTTTCACCTATGTTATTCACCAGAAATATTTGGAGGCACTGCAACTCCAAGTACGCTTTGACCAACCAGGCCTCTACAGTGAATTTCACCATACTTACCCCATTGATACCTGACAGCTTCTCCTCATTCATGTCAATCCCATGGATGAGTGGAGCCTTGAAGACCCAGATGATCCTCTGTTATTAATATTATTGTTATTATTAATAAACAGGATTTCTTTAGCACCAAGGTATTACACAGCGCTGTACCTTAAATAGGGGTTGCAAATGACAGACCAGTTCAGACAGTGACACAGGAGGATGACAAGACGACCCAGCCCTAAAGAGCTTACAATCTAGGAGGTGGGGGAAGTATCACACAATAGGAGAGGAGATATCGAATGATGATAAGAGTGAGCACAAGGAGTTTGGTGGTCTTTGGAGACAGTAGGGGTGGATTTTGGAGATGTTGCACAGGTGAAGGTGACAGGACCTGAAAATCTCCTGAATATGGTAAATGAGAGGGCAGAATCTAGGGTGATGCCAAAACAGCGTGCCTGAGGGGATGGATGAACAACAGTGTTGTTAACAGTTAGGAATATGTCAGGGGGAGATTTGGAATTTGGGGGGGGGGATGATGAGTTCTGTTTTATCCAGGTTTAGTTTCAGGAATCGGTCAGACATCCATGACGATATGGCTGATAGGCAGCATGACACCTTATCCAGGACCGAGGGAGACAAGTCATGGGTGGACAGATAGATTTGAGTGTCATCAGCCTACATGTGGAATGATCTGTATATCTGTATATGCTTTCCTACTTTGCTACAGTTGACCCATCATGCTAACGGTGTTGAGACGACAGAGGCACGTTGGAGCACATATTCTGGGACTGCCCCGATAAAAGATTTCTGGTCATAGCTTAGGAGGCCTATTACTGAAGTTCTCTTACTTACTTGCCATTAGATTTACTGGCACACTTACTAAGTTTGCCACATTACGAGACAGACTGGCCAAATTTCATGGAGTCAGGAAAGATTTGGATCCATACTATGAGACTATAACTTCTTAATCGGCCACAAGGGTAACCCCCATCCTTTTTTCTGAACACCCCACCCATCCATTCCCTGTTGCCCCCCACCCCTCTCTCTATTCTGCTAGGCACTACTCCTCTTTAAAGATGCTTTTTATATTATGTCAGCTTGTAAAGGTAACATATCCTGTTAGATTTTTTCTATAGGATGGACACTTATTACACTGGGAAACAATTTTGAGCAAATTTTTTGTTGACTTCAATTTTTAGGCCTATTTACACTAAAATAGCTATGCTGATTCAAAAAGTGCAGTTAGTTTTCTTCTATCACGTTAGGTTTTTTCTCTACCGCTTATATTAATTCGAGTACTGTAGCGTGGATTTGTATAGGCTAGTCATTTACACGCAAGACAGTGTAGTCAGAGGTTGTGCGCTGCTAAACATAGTAAATATACAAAATTAATTTTCTACTTACTCACGTATTTCCTTTTTTTCAGATCATGTCTGGCTCTGCTGTTTCTCGTGGTAAGTGCCTAAACAACCCTGATTCGTTTTGTTATATCCGTGGTAGTTTCACCATTCCCAGTCAAAGGGGCAAACATGAGCACATTTGTAGAGCAAGCCTATTTTGGCATATTTCAAAGTTAAACTTGGTGATCAAGATATGTCTTGGGCCCCTCATAATGTGTGCAAACAGTGTGTCCAGGGTTTACAGATATGGACAAAGGGAACATTTGATAAGATGCCATTTGGTATACCTATGGTTTGGCGAGAACCAGGAGATCATTTCAGTGACTGTTACTTTTGCATAGTGAAAACTTCAGAATATAACAAGAAAAATAAATGTAACATAAAGTATCCTAGTCTACCATCAGCTATACGCCCAGTGGCTCATTCAGATGAAATCCCAGAGCCGGTTTTCATTACACTACCCTCTCTTGAAGAACATGATTATGGTGATGAAGTAGGTGACAACAATGATGAAGAGTTTGAAATTGAAAAGGACTCTGTTTGTAAGAGATTTGATCAGCATCGAAGAAGGCTTCGGGACTCCTAGCATCAAGACTGGGTGAGAAAAACTTACTTGAAAAAGGAACAAAAGTATCATACTTTCGAACCAGAAAAATAGCATTTCTGCAGTACTTTAGAACTGACAGTGGATTTGTGTATTGCCATAACATACCTGGTTTAATGGAGGAATTGGGAATTCCAATCTATAACTCAACTAAATGGTGACTATTCATCGATAGCTCAAAGGGGAGCTTAAAGTGTGTACTCCTTCACAATTACAATACATTTGGGTCATTCCAAATTGGCCATTCAGTTTCTCCTTGTGAAGAATATGCAGACATAAAGAGAGTCATTGAGTTTTTGCAATATCACCAACAGAATCGGGTCATCTGTGTTGACCTTAAAATGGTATGCTTCCTTCTTTGTCAGCAATAGGGATACACCAAGTATCCCTGTTATCTGTGCATGAAGGACAGCAGAGCTCGTGAGAGGCATTGGGGGGAAATGAATTGGCCTCCAAGATCTGCCCTAAAACCAGGCGATTCAAACATTCTACATGACCCAACTTGTCATTTGAAAAAATAAAGGCCGGTGTATTTAATGGTCCACAGATTTGGCAGCTCATCTAAAATGAACATTTCATCAGATCAATGTCAGAAGTCGAAAAGAATGCTTGGTTATCATTCAAAGCCATTGTCAAGGACTTTCTTGGAAACACATGAGCAAATAATTACAGAGAAATTGACCAGAAACTCTTGGAGAGCTACAAAATTCTTGGTTGCAATATGAGCATCAAGGTGCATTTTCTGCATAGCCATCTTTCTAACTTCCTGGAAAACCTTTGTGCAGTCAATGATGACCAAGGTGAACGCTTCCACCAAGATTTGAAGGTCATGGAAAGATAGTATTAGGGTAGATGGGATGTACATATGATGGCTGACTATTGTTGGAACATCCAGTGGGATTGTCCCAACACTGAACACTCCAGGAAAAGCTGTGAGTGTGAATTTGTACCTTAACCGCTTACCCGATTAATTTTGAAAATGTGTTACTTTAAAAAAAAAAATGTCATAGAGTAACAATAAATCCTTTGTATGAACAAAAGAAATTTAAAAAAACAATACATTCAGGTTATTATTTCATAATGTTTTTTGACAAAAATGGAGGGTACCCTGTATCGTAAAAACTGGATGTGATAGCAAAAAACTGGGGTCATTTCTAGATTCACTATCCAAAAATTAGTAAAAAAAAACAAATGTAAGATCTAACTAAACAAAAAATGCATTCCCCAGTGTTATTATTGAACTGCTTGATATGAATGAACTTTACTGATGTGGCGATGTTTGACTTTATATCCCCCCTTTTACCTGTTTATATAGCTGTTCTTGTTTGTTCTATCACCCCTCCCCAATCCTGTTTGTGTTATGTGTGAATTCCTTGTTATTTATTTCATGTGAAAAATTCAATAAAAACTACAATTTCAAAAATATTACATTAACATGTTAATGCTTTTATGAGATTTTAAAAATTGGGTTTATTATCCACCCTAAAGTTTTAATTACACCACACGTACTGAGATGTGTTTGCATCTCAGCAGAGCATTCCAGTGCAAGAACACAAAAAAACAATGCTTTTTGAATGTGCTCAGTTCAACTTGCTTCATAAATAATAGAACACTCTGTGTTTTTCACAGCTTACCAGGTTAAGATACCCAATGGCCACAATTAAAGCAGACCTTTACTGCTTTCTTCTTTACTGCTTGCACCCATGCAGCCCCCTCCTATCCCCCTGATAAGTATGTGTTAGGACCCAATTGGTTTTAGATTGAAGTTGGTACTGAACATTCCATAGGAAAGTCCAATTTCTTATTCATATTTGCTATACAAAAAAAAATAGTTTGACATTGTTATTATAATTGACCAGCAGGAGTTAAAGTAAGGGTTCCATTTTAACCTAGAACTTGCTTTGATTTCTGACAGCTGCTACTCTTGTGGCATTGGACAATAGTTCATATTTGTAGACATATAAAACACAAGTTTTTTATGTGTCAGGTAAAACCCAGGATTCCATATGTCTTGCAGGGCTAATTGTACAACCAAAAAATATCCACAGAGCCTTTAGGAATTAAAACTAGGCCCGTAGCCACTGGTTCTGTTTCAAAGGCATATTGCCCAGTATTTTAAAAATCTCATATTCTGGGTAAAACAGAAAATAGGTGTATATTTCTCCTCAGTGTAATAATTAGAACCTGCCTCAAGCTCTTGTTTAGAAATAACACATCCAATTTGCAATTTGATGCTTTCTTTTCACATGGCAGATATCTGGATTAAAGGAGCAGGTTGTATGTGACTTTAGGCTCTAAAAACCATTCTATCGACTGCCAAATCCTTTGGTAATCATTTAGTTTGGCTTACAATGGAGAAATTCATGGTTTATGTCAGTGGATTTTGTTTGACAAGCAATTAGAGAAATATAAAGGTTAGGGCTTAGCACATACAAAACAAAAGGCATTGCCCAGTTTCTTTTTCACCCAACTAAGAAAATAGCAAAGCAAACTTACTCTCACATTTTAAATCATTTATTGATCCACTTTACAGGACAAAGCCCATGGCTGCACAGAAAATGGGAACAAAATGTGCAATCTTGCTTAAAATAGGAGAAATAAAATACTCACTCTGCTTTTAGATATTGAAACGTGGAATTAATGTTAGGATGACTGAAAAACTTTGGCAAACCATCGTTTAACATTTTAATTGGATCAAATTATTATGTTTGAGTCTGTAATACAAATGTACTAGTTGTGTCCAGATTATGGTGTAGTGGCTGGAGACTTTGCCCCAGATATAGGAATTTACATTACAAGCATCATCAGGGCTTATGCTTAATGGGCAGTAATACACACATGTTTGTACTGCAACCTGTCACCTTCAAAAGTTGACTTTAAAGTAGAACTGTCATTAAAATTAAAAAACCGACACTCACCTTTACTTCCACAGAGCCCTCAATCCTTCTACATTTGGCTTCGATTCGGTTTCGCACCATCCTGGATTCCTTCCCTGTCCCAGCGAGGAGGAACTGCCAAGCCTGCCATCTTCTTCCTCTGCCTTCTGGCTTTTGCTTATGTCACCTAATCTCTCACTGCAACGGCGCAAGATTGGGTGACATATTCTTCTGTAGTGTAAAAAAGAGTGCCAATCTCAATTCACATGCTTTTTTGCATGTCTTTATTTAAAAATATTTTCATATTTACAAGCTAATTAAGATGGCCAAGGTTCAAGGAATGGGACAACTTTAGCACTTAAAAGAAGAAGAAAAAAAAAGGTAAAACTAGCACTAGTCAAATTAGGGAAGGCATTTTTTACTTTCTTTTCACCTTAAAGTGGAACTAAAACCAACATAAAAAAACACACACCTTTAATCTCGCAGATCCGTCTAGCTGTTGGGAGTTTTTTTTTCGTTTGGGTCCCACGTCGCCCAGATATCTGTCCTTAGTCCAGCGCAGAGGATGTATGCTTCTCTCTTTTTCTGAGATCTTTTTCCAGTGTCATCCGATCTTGCACGTCTTGACGTAGATGGAGAAAAAAGATTGCCAGTCCTACTGCTCATGCATGATTTTTTTCCTCCATTTTTTAAAAGGGTTGTCTACCCTATTATATAAAGGTAAAATTTTGAGTTTAAGTCCACTTTAAGAATAAATGGGAAAACATTTTGTTTTATAAAACATGTTTTATGTCACTTATCATGCCCCCAACTGACTTAACTGGCTGCATACTTGTTCTAATTTAGTGACTTTTTATTAATATTAATACTAATAATAATAAACAAGATTTATATAGCACCAACATATTATGCAGCGCTGTACATTAAATAGGGGTTGCAAATGACAGAATAATACAGACAGTGATACAGGAGGAGCGAACCCTGCCCCGAAGAGCTTACAATCTACAATCTAAACACAAAGACAACCAGTAAATTAGCATATTTGTATTATGTTGCCACCACCACTATCTCTTCCCTTCTGAGTTTCAATCTTTGACCATCTCAATTGACCAGGCCAGGATGATGTGGAGGTTACATATAATCAAAAAAGGCATTTTGGAACAATTTCCATGGACAGATGGATCAGAAATAATGCTGTTGATCCACAGTAACTATAGGCAGATTGGATGTACAGAATGCTGCACTGTACTTTGCACTTGTGTAAAGTATATACCACACAGCATCCCGGTCAGCGTGAATAAAATGTACACACAGTGTACTCCGTACTGAAAAAATTGTATACTGGACTATGACCCATACACTATAAAATGTGTATTTATACATTTCACAGTGCAGTGTACTCCTGTGGGGTTTATACTATTTATATTGCACAGCAGGCTATGTGGCATATATACTTTTCATGCAGAGGAGATAATGGGTAGGTACATTTTATTCACAGTAACCAGGATGGTGTGTGATATACCATTTTCAAAATGCATAGAGCATTGTGTTGTAAATACGACAATACTGAGAAAAGGCCCATATGCTTACCAGTTATCCTGCAAGCAGTAAAAAAAATTTGCAAGTTCCAGGGAAAAAGCACCATTTTACCATCAAATAAGGTACTTTGATAATATGTAGTTATAATTTTGCATACTGTTTGTTGCAAAAAAAATTTGCATTTGGATGCTCTGATCAGTATCCAAAGAAGATTGAATGATCTCTTTCAACACATCGATTGATCTGACTAGTGATTTCTTTCCTGTTGTCTATGGATAAATATCTGGTCTTTTGGATAATCATTACTGTAAATTGCAGCTATTTATCTGTGAATTGGCTCATTTCCTTCCTCTAAGTACCGCTTATTATGTTTCACAGTTGGAGGCAGAGCACTGTTTAAATATATAAAAAAAAACATTTTTGACTGTATTGAGAAATACACACATGGTTTACAATAGTTACCCTTTAACCTACCATGAGTGTTATCATATAGACAATATCATCAAGGGTTTGTGGATAAAACATAGATGAATGTACTTTATGATTTGCATTGTGGAGTGCAGATATTTTATTATTGTCTGTCACTGTCAGATTACAATCATATACACACCTGTTTCACAAGCTCTATCTAACCAAAATAATCTTTTCAATGTAATTTGTGAGGGTGTCACATCATATCTTGTGGCAGACTTTGAATATCATAAAAACAGACCCTGAAAAATGAGTTATTCCATGAAAAATGGTTCCAGGTAACACAAAATATCATGTGTTACATGGACATTTTGTATTAAAGCTGAGCCCCAGGATCTTCGTGTAGAACAAGAAACAGATTGATGTCCCTGTCTGTTTATTCTCTGTGTGATGTCATCTCTTAGCATTTACCTTAATGGATTTGACCCTTAAATATAGATAATCTAACAGGTCACGTGTAATAATTGTTGGAATGTAGATATCACCCCATGCCAAACCACATTTCAAGAAAATACGTAAAATGAATGAAAGTACCTTGGAAGAGCACTCATCAAGATATGATATAATAAGGATAAAAGATATGGGATGTGGTAATATTATTTTTATGAATTTACTCCCTTTTACTCAGAGATGATCAGATGAAAAGAACTGCTACGGTAATTTCCTTTGTCTGTTTGTCATTTTGTCTGGCATGAACAGATGACACCGAATGTATTAATGCCAGCACAAATACAGTTATTTTAATGTTATTATTCATTTGAAGACAAATATCAATTATGTGTAACCATTTGTAATTCCAACAGTTTTAGTTGGAAACAACATCGTATTAGTGGGATTTTAAAGGCATCCAAAGTCCACAAACTCAACGAAAAAATAAAATTGATTTACTAAAGTTCTCCAAGGCTGGAGAGAATACACTTTCATCAGTGAAGCTGGGTAATCCAGCAAACCTGGAATGGATTTCCTAAAAGACATTAGCTGTTTGTTAGCAAATGTTTTCAATCATGGACCAGATCCATCCCAGGTTTGCTGGATTACCCAGCTTCACTGATGAAAGTGTATTCTCTCAAGCCTTGGAGAACTTTGATAAATCAGGGCCACGGTCTCTTGGTAGTTCTATTTTACATTGACGCGTTTCACGAATATTAAATCGCTTTTTTAGGATGAATCACATATAGAGACTACAATAGATCACACTGATAACCAAATATTATTGGAGTATCTCTTCCCAATTGTACAGGCAGATCCACAACAGGAGATATAACGTGGGATGGACAATCCAGCATGCAGGGACGCCATTAGTGAACAGTTTACCCCATATTGGCTCTATCATTTTTGAAGTAAGAGGTTCGCCTAAACTGTACTTGCTGTTTATGCCCTTCAGCTCCTATCATCATGCTTTATCTCCTGTTGTGGATCTGCCTGTACAATTGGGAAGAGGTAGTGGGCACAGGTATGTGTTAGGTACTTTGCTTAGTTTCCATGTAGTTTGGTAAACTTTAAAGTGATATATTTCATTTCTATCATAAAAAAAGTCATGAAAGGATATATCACCTCTCATAATATGGTTAATATTGATATATGATAGTATGCAGATCACATATGTGTCATGTTTTACAAGTGTTAATTGAAAGTTAATTACCTTGTAGGAAACAAATCAACAATAATAAATCAATCATCCAAACATCACCCAAATCATCTACAAACTGGGAAACCGGGTGAGCAGAGGACATATGGAAAAGCTTATGTCCCAAGATGCTAATTCTTTGTGTACTCTGGCTGGCTCTGGTATTAATCCATGCAAGGCTCGAGACTAGTAAATTTATTCACAAATCTGTCAAACTCAGCAAATGTCATCTTTATCTGGAACATGTACATTTTTCATTTATATTGTCATATAAATGCAGATTCATCCCATCTACAAAGAATCACCCAGTTGTTAAACTTTTGCAATCAGGATCCATTAAATGTATAGCAGATTAAATAAATCTGCATTCACATATTCAGATATTCATATATATATATATTTGGCCATGCTTTATGATTATATTTTTCCAATGTTCATGTATTAAACAAGATCATTTAGGAAAGGCTAATGAATAAGCAATTTAAAAACTTGTTTAGTTTATGCTTTTTTCCCTATATTAAAGGAGAAGCTCCTTTCAGTTGATATTTAAAAGAAAAGCTAAGGGAATTCTCAAACATAGGGCCTGATTTATTAAAGCTCTCCAAGGCTGGAGAGGATACACTTTCATCAGGGAAGTTGGGCCACCCAGGAAACTTGGAATGGATTTCTTCAAAGTAATTTGCTAGCAAATGTTTTGAATCCTGGACCAGATCCATTGCAGATTTGCTGGATCACCCAGCTTCACTGATGAAAGAGTCTATCCTCTCCAGCGTTAGAGAGCTTTAATAAATCAGGCCCAATGCATTTACCTATTCAACACCAACACTGGAAATAGTTGAATTTGCCTCCGTTCAATTTGCTGACAGTTAGTTAAAATGACCTAAAAAATCTGGATTTTTCAAAAATATGTAGGAGAACTGTCATTGGATGGATAGATTGTCATAGAACATCAAGCATGGCAGGGTGTATAGATCATCATGGGACATCAAACACCACTGGTTGGATAGATCATCATGGGACATCACTATAAGTAGCATCATGGGATGTCACTATAAGTGACACAAGAATGTCACTTATAGATACTGTTCTGAAACAGTGGCCATTTAGAAGTAGCCCTTTCCCCTTTGCTTAGCTATTAACAATGTACATCCTATATAAGTGTGCCATGGACCTAATTCAGAGTTATGTTTTTTCTACACAGAGCAGCCATTATTGGATTTATTGTTTGGTTATAATAAAAACAAAGCTTTAATGTTAAGTAATAAATCTAAAAGATCCTGACTCAAAGATTCCTAAATAGAAAAGTACCTAGCATTAAAGTTAGGTAGTTGTAAAAGTTTACTTTCTATGTTTTAGGCATCCAGTGCTGTAGCGATCTACTTGCCATGTGAAGATCATAATTAAATATATAAGTCTAAGCTCTCTTATTGTTCCATATTATTTTAATGCTAATAACATTTTCATTGTTTTTATGCTTTATGTAATAGTTGAATTAATGCTTTTAATTATCCCCTGCGGAAGCCAAAAAGGCAAAACATGTTGGGACCTAAGACCAACCATACTGCATGATGTTTATTTTCATCTTTATCTTTTGTTCTTGGAATCTATCAAATTTTGGACAATTTAGAAAAAATGTCTTTAGCATGTGCTTGTTGTTAGCACTGCAGGCCGTGGCGGCGCCGCTGCTCCTAATCGCAGGCACAGGCGCAGGGTCCTATCTCTCAGGTAATCCACTACCTGTCTTCCATGTCAGTGTTTCTTTCATGCTGAGACTTGCTCTGGTGTGGGTGTGTCTCTGAGGTAACACACACACGCCCTCTGTTTCCTTCAGCCTATGGCTGATGCCCTGCAGGTATTTAAAGGCACTTCCTACCACAGGAAGTTGCCTGAGCAATCTCTGGCTTACCTGCATTACCCTGTGTTTAGTGATTGATCTGACTGCTTTCCTGTGTACCGGACCTTGCTACGTTTTTGGACCTTGCTTGTTTGCTGCCTGACCCTGACCTCGGACTACGCTTTTGGACCTTGCTTGTTTGCTGCCTGACCCTGATCTCGGACTACGTTTTTGGACTCTGCTTGTCTGCACCCTGGTCTTGACTCCTGTGGTCAGCTGCCACTGGCCTGGGGATTGTTCTGGAGTGGCACCTGGTGGCTACCCCGCAGCCCAAGCCTATCCTCACCATCAGAGGCTCTAGTGAAGACCGGGTGGCTGCTTAGTTACGCCCCTCTAGAGTTTACCTGGCCAGCGGCACAGTGGGTCCACACCTCGCTTGCATAACACTTGTCCTGTTTACCCTACTAAGTTGCGTTGGGTTAGGAGCAGGGGTGTAGTCGTAAAAAAAAGAAGGGGAACGGTACTATCCATGGCGAGCACGCATGCGCATCATTGTTATGTAAACATGCCCCTCCACTACACCCCTGCCTATGTGTCACTCAAAGGGGAAGAATCTTCCCCCAGAGTGACGTCATGATACCAGAACCGGACCACTCTTGCAGTGCAGGTCTGAGCCTGCGATGGGAGAGTGGGCGGGTTGTGTTCAGAGAGACAATACACCCACCGTCCTGAGCCTGCAATGCCAAACAGAAGACATCGTCAGTGGCTCTGGCCAGTGCCCCCCCCAAGTGGGGTTCTTCTCCTGACCCTGCAGGGGGTGGACTAGCCAGAGCTGTGGACCAGCAAAGAATTCTTTGCAAAATAAGAGTGGGCATGCTTGCCCATTCCTGAAAAAAAAGTGAGGGCACAGTCTTCCCACCCATGCCCACCCCACTCAACCCCTGGTTAGGAGTACCATCACTTGTATTGCTTATTTAACAACAGTACATCTTCTGATTTGTCATTGTACATCGAAACTTATATATAACATACTTTTTGTTGCCAAAAAAACCCTACTACTCTATTTTCTTTTTTATATTTTCCTTCCTATTTAGACAACAATCTACAGATAGCAGTCAATACTATGCAATGTACAGTAACTAGTAAATAGTGTAGCAGTCAGGTTTGTATCATGTACAACATAAAGTGCAGTTGTCAGTAGCATGTGTCATAGAGCCCCTTATAATATTGAGCAGCACAATAAATATTTGCCACTTTATCAGTGGGAGCAAAAAATTCCTTACTGCTGATGATTAGTAGGAACAGAAAATGGCAGTTGTCAATGGGGTAAAGACAGGCAAGCATCAGTAGTCAGTGGGTGGAAAAAAGAAAAAAATACAATGGAAAGCAGCATTGCTGTTTATGGTGATAAGAATAAAAAAAATTGGTTGTTTTAGTGGGTAATAAACATTGTTGTTAGTGGTGGTCAAAACCACCACACCATGGTTTCTATTGGAAAGGAAATAGACTGATGTTCACTTTTTTGTGCAAACAAAAAGCTTGGAGATCAGTGGATGACTTAATCAAACTTTGTGTGCCACTGTTGTTGAATATTTTACTAATAATTTACTGAAATTCAACAATATAAGAATGTTCCTACATTCCTGTGTATATATACCTCATCACAGTGGAGGAGCATAACTTTTTATATTAAAACAAAGAATCAGAATTCAATCATTCGTCAGGACCTGTCTGTACTTCTTTGTACTCTAATACTTCCCAAGAGAGATGCTGCACAATTTTCCCCAATTGTTTCATGGGGTAATTTGTGTGAACGGCATCCTAGGTCACACTGTCCAATTACAAACATATGACGTTTGGTCATTGGAAAGCCTCATCTCCTGGAGAGCACACATGGAGGTGTGTAAAAGACAAAGCTGTAGGGCCATAGGGATTTCTCCTTTTGCTGACGGGTGTAAAGAAAAATGACATCACATTTCCCAATATCCATTATATATTTCTAAACCAGAAAAAGTGCACCACCAGCAAACTTTCTAAACATCTTTATCGCACGTGTACAGAAATGTTAAGTTAGTGCTGCATGTAGATGGTTTGGGTTGATTTTTCTTTTCTTTTTTTTTTTTTACATTTTTAAACAAATTTAAATCATTTTACTATGCATAATAAGTATTTTGTCCTACTCGTAATCTTATTGCCAAAAAAAATAGAAGATGGTAAAAGTAAGTATCATATACACAGAACAATATTTTAGTCCATGTAGTCCAATATTTTAACCATGAGCAAATTTGAATGAAAATACTTTGACACATTTTTGACAAAATCCTCAGATATTCTGTGAAATGTTGCTTTTTGTTTAAATGCATTGGCGTCAATGAGATAACATTTTGGTGTTTTTAATGTGGTTGTAGGTATTTGTTTCTAAACTTTTAAAGGCTGTAAATTGCTTTTGTATCTATGGGTTTTGAGCATTTTTTAGATCTATGGATTTTGATATATTTATAGTACTTTTAAAATATTGAAAAACACAGAACTTTTCTTGTAAATTTTTTTTACTTAGTTTTTTTTTTTTGGGAGGGGGTATTATATATAAAATCTAACTTTAATATATTCCATGTTAAATAAAATATATTGTACCTTGCTCCAGTACTCACTGTGGTATTGATTATATATTTCCCACACTTTTCTGGGAGATAATTTGCTTTACATGATGTGTGCTTCAGCAATGGTAGCAAATGTGCATCTGTGCAGTAATGTGTGTGTGGGAGTGTAGAAATGGGCATCAGCACAGTGGAGGCTCATACTGTCATGTGTACCTGCACAGTGAAACAGGCAATTCCATTTGCTTCACCTGTGCTCAGGTGTACAGCGCTGCATTGGTGTTGAGGAGACAGCAAGCTGGGGTATTTGTACGGCCCTGCAATGCTCGTAGTTGTCTGTGGGACAGCAATAGCACTGATGGTGGTCCCTACGAATGTCTGTGTAATCAAGCAAAATGGCACCTGTACATGAAAGCTTGAGGCTGCAAACATTTCTTGTGTATACTGTTGTATATTAAATAACAATAAACATTTTTATAACCTAATAAGGCCCTAGAAAAGTAAGGGAAATAAAAACAAGTATGAGGGGGTTTGAATAAATCTTAGAAAAAGAGTTCTAGGTTGGCTTAGTTATGCCTTGTGCTTGCTGTGGTATGTTCTGGTCTGGCTGTCACAGTGTATCCCAGGTAGGGTATAAAAGAAATCAAGTCTTCGTTAAAATTTACAACTTATAGAATTTACCCTTTTTTGTACTACACCCCTCCTTCCACAATACAAATAGGCACATTTTGGCCACTCAGATATCAAATCGCAGGGGCTACATGACTATGCCTAATCTGCTTCATATGACCTCAGAGCAACAGCAAAATATCACCATACACTGATCTGTATATTGTTCTCCAGGAAAAGCACAAAAGGGTTTTAATTCATATCTGGCTGTTTTTTTGCCAACACCGCCTGAAGTTCTCCTGGAGAGGATACACTTTCATCAAAAAAGCTGGGTGATGCAGCAAACCTGGAATAGATCTGATCCAGGATTGAAAACATTTTCTAACAAATAGTAAATTACTTTTAGGAAATCTAGTTTAGGTTTGCTGGATCACCCAGCTTCACTGATGAAAGTGTATCCTTTCCAGCCTTGGAAAGATTTCATGAAGGCCCATTGCCTCACCAAACAATAGGAGGCAACCATTGTAGTTTTCTTCAGTAAAGAAAGGCACAATATTAAAGTCCCCAATCTAACTGTAATCAATACTGTAATTCTTCTTCTCAGCATAAAAATTATTTAAATATATAATTGTATTGAAAACTGTACCTTACTAATCTGAAATGTCCACTCCTCAAAATGTCCTTAAGTCCAGTGTACATTGTATGTGTTTTAAAGCAGCTTTAAAGAAAATTTTGGGAGTCCACAGCTCTGGCCAGTGCACCCTCAAGTGGGGTCAGGAAAAGCACCCCGCTAGAGGGATGCACGGGCCAGAGCTGTGGACCACGCACCTTGTACAGTTCCTAGGCTCATCTGTGTCCCTAGACACAACCCGCCCACTCTACCACTGCAGGCTCAGATCTGCAATGGGAGAGTAGGCAGGGTTATGTCATGATGACATCACTCTGGGGGAAGTTTCTCCCCCTTTGAGTAACACGGGGCACATGCGTGGTCGAGAGCAGGTGATTTTAGTGGTCCATGGGACTCGAAAAGGTTGGCGACCACTGTTCTAAAGTGTATGTTCATAACATGTATAATCATCTTCCCACCCTATGATGCAGACCTGTACATCCTCAGGTGATGATCTCCAACATTTAGCCATAAGATTAATGAATGAATTTACCCACCATGGCAACATTTTACCAAAATCTCACGGATTTCACATAAATGTTACTCAAATTAAAAATCTCGGAGTTCCTTATCCCTGAGTGACTTGAAAGACTTCCTCCTAGAAAATGTTTAATGTGATATTAATTCCTAACCTGAAATAATTCACAGCAATTATTTACAACTTGACCAGCTCCGTAAAAAAAAAAAAAAAAAATATATATATATATATATATCTTGTCTGGTCCATACATTTATTCTTTATCCTAGAAACTAGCTAGTATGTCTCTTCTGCAATAATAAATCTACCTATTCCCAGTTTTTAAAGCCTATCTGAAGTTGCAATTTAAATTAGGTCATCTCTAGAAAACCTTCATGTAATCTTTATGCATCACCACTTGACTCGCCTGTGGTAGTATAGAGATATCCAAGGTCTTTTAAAATATTTAAACTTTGAATTAGTAAGTTGGATAAGGGGTATCATGCTTTTTACTAATATTCACCGACCCAGTGACTGGCTCTTCATTGCTGCCTACTGGTCATACTACATATATACAATGAGGTTTTAATGCAAAGTTCTCTGGCAAGGAAGTTCCAATATCAACTAAATAAACTTTAATATTGTATGTCAGTGTAAGTAAATTAACAGTGTCTCTGATGTTAGGGGAAGACTCCCCTTCTTTAATTGTTTAACCAATTTACTGCTCAAGCTCTGCCTATGCCTCCCTTTTTCCCTATTTGGTCTTTTACATTAAAGTTGCTGCAACCAGAAGGGGATGAGAGTACACTATTTGTCACCCTCTCTTTAGATGCTAGAGCAGTGGTCGCCAACCTTTTCTTTCCCGCCAACCACTAAAATCACCGGCTCCCAACCGCACATGCCGGGTTGTGTCTAGGGACACAGCCCACCCATTTCCCTGAGCATGGGAACTGTACTGGGGACATTGTCCCCGGCTCTGGCCGGTGCGTCGCCCCAGCGGGGTACTTCTCCTGATCCCTCTCGGGGGTTCATCGGCCAGAGCCGCAGACCATCAAAATTTTTTTTTAGCGAACCACCGGTTGGCGACTGCTGTGCTAGAGGACAATCTCCTGCATTTTGTTTGGTTTCTTTGCCCTGCTAATCTACTGACATTAAACAGATAAATAAATCTATTGTATTGTATAGACCATAAAAAGCCCACAATAACCATTACAATGTTTCTTTACAATCTCCTTTCAATTTACAATAACTTACATAGGGTTTAGATTGTAAAATGTATGGTAAACTTGACCAGTAATTCTCAAAGGGGTGTTAGCTTTAACTTTTGGAAAAATTCCCCCTATACACTGTAGGCTAACTAAACCCTATATGAGTATTATACAGAACAGTGTAACCACTAATAGATACCAGAAATCTGGTCCTGGGATAAATCACTAAAGCATATTGGAGAACAGGTAAACTCACCTGTATGTAGTTTAAACTGCATGTAAACCATATATGCCTATTGCAAAAGTTTCCAATGCTTTGGATTAGGCTAGATCACAGTGTCAAATCATATTGATGGTTATGTCAAAACTTTTGTGCCAGTATGAAAATTCAAATACCATCACTATTACACATGGTAAGAACAGTCTCAATCCAGACCCCTTCTCCAACACACACACTCTAAAATACACACCTCAAAATTGTGAAATTAATTATGGACAATATCTAAAGATCTGCCTATGTTTCACTTGTAAAATAAAACGCTTTATGCTTAAAAAAAAAGAAAGCTTTAACTCACTTCTGTTTGGCTTTTCACGCCAGCTTTATTACCTACTTTGAAATAAAGTAATATAGATGAGAGCACATTACCTAGCCCTTACATAGTTGTGCTACTGCATGGCCACATTCTGCATAAGACAAACAGGAAGAATATTTACACCATAATCAAATGGAACTGGCATATCAGAAGTGAGTTTTATACTCCAAAATACCTTCAGCTCTTATCATCCCCCATTGTACATAAAAATGTCTTGCTACAGCTCTTCTTCATCAAAGTCATAACAATTTATTTTTGTATATTGATATCTTACATTTGATTTTGGAACCTTGGCAAAGGTTCAAACGTAATTTGCATTTCAATGTAGTCTAATATTTTATTACATTAAATGACAGCTTTATTTGCTTTATTTAACACAGGTTTAATAACTGTGGATAGCTTATCCCATGTGAATATCTCATGTTTTTTTTGTAACCCATGGAAAGTAAAGTTCATAAATCGAGAACATAAAATACAAAACATTTTCTAGTACGATATAAGATTTCCCATATTTGGAAATACAAGAATGGAGATGTTGGAAAGTTGGAAAACATAATGCAAACTGAAATTTATGTCTACAAGTTACATAATCAGCATTTCAGCTGAGATGGCCTTGTAATCACGTACATGCTGTAATGCAGCCAGAAAAATAAATCAAACTATAAAAACAAAGTGATTGGCTTCTGTAATAAAAAGGAAACTAGATTTTGAAATACCACTTGGCTAGAATGGCCCCTATCATGACTTAACAAAGCAATGTACACCTTGATGTTAGTTGTTATTATGCGCAAACTGAGAGCACTGTCCATTTTCCCTTGTTGCTTTCCTTCAAGATACTCTGTCACTTGCAATAAAATCTTCCTATATGAAATGACAGTACAGGATCATTGGAAGTTCACATCAGCATTATTACTGTATTTTGCCTGTCTTAATGTATAGAATACCTGCGGTCCCATCACCTGATCGATATATCACTGTTGAGTCCTGTAGTGATGTACAGTTGGAGTTAGAAAATAAGACCAGCAAATTTTGAAGTACACATGTGTACGAAACTCCTGGAAGGACTGCAGTGCTGAAAAAGAAAGAAGATGAAAGAAAACAGCCACCAAAAGAGGTTTGAAAATAAATAATATTACTATTGCAGCACATTTTAAAGTGGCACTGGCTGCAATATTTGTGTCCTCTTTGATGTTGTCCCCCAATGACTTGCTGCTTCGTGAAGAGAAGAGACTTGTAACATCACCGGACTGGGCAGAAGACAAGGAGCAGGAAAAATAGACGTTATTTTTTTAAAATTAAAGTTGTGTTTTCTTGTGTTTCCATTGTTAAAAAGGTACATGATGAACAAATTATTTGTTGGTAGAAGAATGGGTTATTCTGGTAATATGTCTGATTTTAGTTAATTATTAGTAAACCAAAACTATACATGTTTTTGTTCAAGATGCAGGCCTTGTTAGCACCTGAGCATTTTTGACCATTAAATGCAAGGTAAAATCTATAAAAAATGTAATACAGGATCTGCACTGTATAATGGCATTGATCACTGCACATCACTGCTGTACTCATCTTCATATCTCCAACTATTGTAATTGGCCAGGTCAGGATGATATAACTCCTATCTGTGAAAACATTGAAAACATAATCCCAACATGGAATCATGCTGAGACTCGAGACTGCACATATGTTGTGCATGCGTGCCTAAGGACCCAAAAATATTAAAAAAGAAACACTGACAAGGAAAAAGCAATTTGACAGAAGAAATGTCATTGTAAGAGATGGGTAGATGCAGCGTCAATGGATTCAAATGAAACATAGCGTTAGTTGCAATGCATACATAGATTGAGTTCAATGATAATACACTGGTTTATAAAGTACAATTTCCTTTAGCATTAACATGAACATACATCTAGATCTATTGAACTAGAGCTTGAACTATGATCATGGTAGGTGATCCAGGATTATTATATTTAGCAGTGCTTCATGTAGTTCATATTCTGCTCAGTGAAAATAGAGCAACATGTATTTCAGAAAATTTGACTATAGACCTTTATGTTGGTTATAAGGAAAGCACATGGAAAGAAAACACAGTTAGCACTAACATTCAGGGTAGGGGGGCATAAATAGGGTAAGAACAGGAATACTGGGTGGGAGTATGTTTGGGGGTTTATACAATTATGGAGGGGGAGTGAATCCACAACTTCAATGCCAAGTTTGTTTGTCGTTTCTTATGGCCATAGTGTTTGGTATTGGGGGGATTCCTTGAGCCAATCCCAAACCAATCATATAATTTTAATTTTTTCCATCTGATCCTTGTCCTCCGCTTCATATGCTGGATCTTCCCCAGCTCTAATAGCCAATCCTTCGTGGGAGCTGCTGGCTTCTTCCACATTCTTGGGATAACAGTCTGCACTGCTGGGAGAAAGTGACGCAGAACATTTCTTTTTACCAACTTAATTGACCCTGGTATCATTTAGCGCAGGGTCACTTTAGGAGTATAAGGTACGTTGGAGCCCTTTGATTGTGTTATAAACTTGTAGGAGCACCTCTGTAGTATATTGTGGACATACCGGTTTTCTTTGGTTGTCCAAAAAAGGAAACTTTCCACTTTCTTAGTGGGAGTGAAGGTGGGGGTTATCAAATATTGGGGTCATGAGGCCTATTTTGGTTGATACGTGGCCTGCCCTAGGTAAAATATCCAAAACTTTCAATAGATCTGACGTGATGTCCGGCAGGGGATGTGCATGGAGTTTCTAGGTTCTTCCCCGTGTTTGCTTGAGTTTCCCTCCAGGTATTCTGGTTTTCTCCCACAATGCAAAAACATGCATTTACGTTAATTGGCTTCCCCAAAAAAATTGCCTTCAGACTGTATTAATGACATATGACTATGGTAGGAAGGTTAGATTGTGAGCCCCTTTGAAAGACAGCTAGTGACATGACTATGGACTTGGTACAGCACTGCAAAATATGTTGGCACTATATAAATACTGTACAATAATAATAGTGGGAAGGAAAACATTTTTGGGTTTTTCCAACAGGGGATTGATCTATGATATTTAAAGCATGTCTATAAGCTGAATGCAGGTATGACAACTATGCAGGGCACTAAAAATAAGCATGGTGACTGTTCTCCCCTTTTCCCAATCCTTTTGTCTAAAACAATTGAAATCTTTGGGAGGTTGAGATGTTAGTGGAGATTAGTAGAGATCTCTTGACCAGGGTAGCTTGGACCTTCTAGCCCATCCTTTAGCACAACCATCATCATAACTTCCGCCTCGCCCCGACCCCAGCTGCTTACCAACCACTCCCCCACCATTAAAGACCCAAACACAAATCTTGGATTTAAATTGGCTGGCAAGCAGCCATTTATTTAAACACCAATAAATAAATGAACCATTCAAGTAATTAACAAACAAATATCCAAAAATAAATACATTTTACACTTTTGATAGGCATACATTAACATAACATAACACTACATTATTATTATTATAATTATTATTAAACCGGGATTATATAATGCCAACGTATTACATTTAATATAGCCTATTTAACCAACAACCTAATTCCCCTTTTAATAATACATAACCATTACAACAATATCCATAATGTTATCAAACACCCGAATATACATTTAAACAACCAAGCTGAAAGACTAAGAAGGCAAAATCTGCACCCAACAGGAATTTAACTCTTCCAACATCTCAACCTTGGCCCCTAGCCGCACCAGCACCATAATCATCCGTTCACCATAAGGGGGAGACCCCACCAAAGAGAATCCCCCCCCCTGCCAAAATCCACTACTTTTCCAATGCACTGGATCCTTGCCTTCCAAGACCCCAACCACTAAAACAAACCAAAATTTCAAATTATAACCATAACAGAAGGGGTGGGTGGGCGGAAAACTTTTTTTTTCAAAAAGAGGGCAACTCACTTCCGTCCAGCCCCTTTTAACTTGTCCTATTCTTAACCCCCTCCTACCCCACGCCCCATACTAGCACAGCCCCCTCTAGCATCACTACATTTTATTAACCCCTTAACACCCCAGGGCTAGGCCTCACACTCTGTCATGTAGGCCCTGCGCCTAATTTCTTACGGCTACAGGCCTCCCTTTCCTGTCTTGTCTGCACTCACATGCCCCCTGCCTCAGATTGTTCAATGGTCACAGAGACTGGCAGAAATTGTGGTCTCCTCCTACTGGCTCCCAAGGATAGATGTTTTGCAGCCCCTGTAATGATGTCACAGGGGCTAAAAATAGGAATTACACTGTACAGTAACAATTTAGTAAAAAAAAATGATCAAGGGACATTACATAGGGGGGGAAGTTAGGAAGATTGGGGGTACTGTAAAGTGCTGATTAGGGTTTAACCTTAAATGCATGAAACTTATGTCTCAAAACCCATATACTGCTACATGCTGAATGTTGCATTTGTATATTATAATTTTATGCACGATTGTAATATTCTGTCAATCTGAAAAACTGTACAAGTAAATACACAGAACTACCCAAGGCTGATAACTAAAGAAATGCAGTTTATAGGCTTTAACTGACCAATTGATTTGAAAAACCGGAAATATATAGACTGTATCTGAATTGGATATGTGCCTGTTTACCTGTTGTTTTGTTTTATGCTGATTTAAAATTCAGTTTCACCTAAAATGAACTAAAGTCTTAATAAACATGGGTGAATTACGTCCTTAAGAGTACCATAAGTATATATACTACCTTTGACTTCTACTATCTAAGTTCAACTTAAAATGACCAATAAAAAAGTAAAACAGGAAGTTAACAGTTTATATGTTCATAAACTTTTTCTAGCATTGTAGTAGGTAATTTAGGTAAAACAATAATAATTAAATAATTAACCACCTTGCAGTTAAGCCCGACCTTCGCTCGGGCAAAAAAAAACTGCAAGGATGGTTAAGCCCGAGATTTTGTACATCCATACTTACCTGGTCCCCCTGTGCTCATCCAGCGTCGTCCTCCATCGATCAGATCACTTTTGGTACAGAAATCTAGACCTCAGTGTAACGCTCAGGAGGTTAATCTTACTTTTTGTTTTCAATTTTTCACATTGATAGTGAAGCCGGCATTAAACTATCTTGTTAATTGTTCCTTTTTATATGTATATGAAAACATAATGCCTTATAAAAAATTTTAATGCACAGAAGTGTAACATTTTAATGTAGTGACTAGCACACATACTTATGGTAAAAAAAATGTAATCATTTTTTTTTATTATTTGTGTTCTGGAAATTCTTTCAGTGCAATGAGTCACATTATACTTGCAGTGAAGTGGTTAAGTATAAAGCATCCTTACATGTGATATGGGAGCACTTCCAGCTTGTGGACTGCACTGGGAGGAGACAGACAAAATGTGCAACCAGGGAGAATAGCTTACAAAAAAAGCTTCCTGGAGCTGTCAGAAAAACGTGGGTTAGTGATACAAAGGAGTTGTATAAGTGCACACTCTGGGAAACACTTCGCAAGGCTCCTCTTTGGCAGTGTATGGCTCAGCTTTGAGGAGCCCACTTTTTCACTGCTCAAGAATCAATTTTAAGATGGCAATGAGCATGGTTCTGGTAATAATGAAACATTGTCTTTTGCTGACCTTGGTGAACCCAGTGCTGGGGTCTCACCTGAAAGGGATTGAAGTTCCTGAAAAACGTCACCATAAAGTTCAGCATGGACACTGCAGCTACACCTTTCTTTTGCCTGAGATAGAAAACTGTAATACACCTCTAGCTGACTTCCAGGTATCCAATTCATTACAGAGGGATGCACCTGCACAACCTGATCTCCATTGGCCCAGTAAGAAGATACAGGAACTGGAAAATATAATGGAGAACAATACACAGTGGCTTCAAAAGGTAATAGCATCAAGATAATAAGCAAATGATATAGTTGCTAACGCTGTTCCTTTAAATAACGTTTACTTATAATATTACTTATTGTGGCTCATGCATTAGATTAGTTTTAATTAGCATAATTAATGTTATGTTTTAAAAATCAGAAGTCCTAGTTATGGGAATGTTCTAACTAGAAATTCTTTCCCTCATTTTTTAACAAATTAAATGACAGTTGTTGCACACTCATTATATATAAATAAATATTTATACAGTATATATATATTATGTCCTTTATTATGAATGCTGAGCCAAATTTTTTCTTTTAATCTTATGAATTGTAGTTAAACCACTGTCACATTATTTGTCTTTCTAAAATATATTTCTTTTAACCTCTATATGAAATAGAAAATTACAGGAAATATGTAAATAGTGAGTTTCTATCTTTGACAGTTGCATATAAACGGGGTTTTGGCTATAGTGTATTGATATTCCATTGCATGCTCAGCTTAATTTTTTTAAGGATAGAGAACAAGCCGGTAAGTATGGTATATTGGAGAAGGGACATTGCCTCCTTCTATTCAGTGAAAAAGACTTGCCTTCTTGTACATTTTGCCAGCAGAACTATAGTTCTACTTTAAATTTTCAAGCACCCATATCTCTTACAGCTTTTATAATCTTCAGCATTCAACACTTTTAAGAGTGTCAAATGCTTGTGTCCACCATCAAGCACTGCAATTCCTTTTTCCAACCTTTCTGTCCATACAGAACACAAGAGTGATATAGGGATTAGATGGGACTACATAAAGCAGATGGGAACTCAGACATCTGACATTCTGAGAAGTAAAATAATAGTGGCTCATAGTAAAAGAGACTGTTTGGAAAGGAGCAAAGAATAAGCACATGTTCCCCCTGAGAGTTAAATATAACACCTTTTATAGAAAAGGTACATACAATTAATTGCTGTTGGAAGACAACAGCAGCACATTATCACACAGAGCTGCACGAAAGACAAAAGCAGTTTTCTGTGTTATAGAGTCAACTGAATTTAAAAACTGAGGGCTAATTCCAGATTATTAGTATGGACAAAAGTCCCATTGTTTTGCTCCAGTTTTGATAAACTAGGCTCAATGTCAATTAATCAAATTATTGTGCAGTAACATTCATATACAGTATTATAGCTTATGTTAGGCTGTTACAAGTTTAAAGTTATACAAGAGAAGAGTTCACTTTGATGTTTTATTATTGTATAAAGAGATTAAGTGGGAATCAGATACCTCAACCAGTCAAATGTTCATGGTAATTTTCTAACCCTGGTCAGAAAAATAAATCTAACATTATTATAACATTAGCTGATTAACATTAGTTGCTTATGCTTAAAACACTTAGTAAAGCTTGTTCAGTGTCAATAAATTACCTCAAACTCATGGATAACATTATCTGTTAATCTACATATTTTGTTGTAAATTCTTCAACTTTGAACTATTGTGACATATAAAGGTTTATGACTAAATACTTTGCGAATGGCAATTGTTTGCCTATATTTATATGATAAGGTTTTACATAATTTTCAAATAAATTATATAGTGGTGACCAATATAGTAAGGAAAGGGTTTATAAACTGAAAACTGAAAGAAAGATAACTTAATATAATATAATAATAACATGTCTGGTATTCATAGTAATATCTGGTAAATGTTGTAAAGTACCCTTTACCTTATAAAAGCATATAAAGTTTAGACACTGTAACAAGCAAAGAAGGTGCTGTGACCGAGAATAGCCAACCCTAGTACATAAAGATTCCTGGCACAACTGAGTGGGATTTGGGTACTTCCAGTGCAGGTGCATGGAATCAATGAACATTATCATATTCAGAGACCAGTAAAAAAAAGTGCTTTATAAATTCCACAGTAATGTCTCAAACTGCCCCCAGAGGGGCTCACAATAGTCATACATCATTACCAGTTAGGGGTCAATTTTTGGGGGGAAGCCAACTAACTGCATGTTTTTGGGATGTAGAGAAATGTAGACCCTAGACACACAAACATGCGAACGTGCAAACTCTTTGCAAATTGTGTCCTGACCAAAATCCAAACTTGTGACCATATGAGAGATATACTCTCCTTCCTGCTGACAAACAGACAAGAAGTAAGGGTAACTATCCCACATCAGAAAAGGAAAAAAATACATTTTTTTAAAACTAGAAACAAAAAAATTTGGTTTGACATATAATTTTAAGTAGTAGACAAGGGTTCTAACAAATATAGCACAGACGGGTGTCAGAAAAGAAAATGTAGATGGGTCTGGTACTACACCAGAAGTCAAGGAGATGGGTATATTGGCTTGGCAAGCTATTCTGTCTGTGGCATCCTCATTCCAGGGTAGGTAGATATGCCCTATGTTAAGGGCATTTTCAGTCTTGTCTCTGAATCATGCAATCTTGAGCATTTCCCTGCGGCTGTCATCTTCTTACAGAACCAGCTTCTGCACATTTGACAGCTAACAGCAGTGAGCAGCAGTACTAGTATAGCTCACTTTCACCTCTATTCCATCTCTATGAAGCTGCTGAAGAGGCAGCTGTTCCTGGCATGAGTTACTGGTAAACACAGCACAACCTCACTTTACCTAACTTGTATTACTCAGGAAC
Source organism: Pyxicephalus adspersus (assembly GCF_032062135.1). Taxonomy (NCBI): domain Eukaryota; kingdom Metazoa; phylum Chordata; class Amphibia; order Anura; family Pyxicephalidae; genus Pyxicephalus; species Pyxicephalus adspersus. The sequence goes on along the minus strand of NC_092858.1, from coordinate 97,534,122 downwards.
TTATGGCTCAACAAACCCCTTTCTGTAATAATACATATGGACATCCGAAATTAACAGTTTTGTTAAACTCAAAATTGTAGTAGTGGGCAACCATCGTTCCCAGTGTTCAGTAGCTATGTCTATTAGTGCATCTCTAGCCTTCACAGTTCAAGTTTTAAAAATGCTGACATTACTGCACATTAAAGTGGAACTAAACCTATACTTAAAAAAAAAAAATAATGATCAGGAAGGTCCTTTATTGAACAAGGGACAGCTTTGGTTAAGACAAATAATAGCCCAACTGAAGGCTTAATTAAAATGAAAGCCTTGTTGTACAGGCAAAAAATGGAAGTCCAGAAATAGTAGATTATGGGGCATATGAGGAAACATTCTATGTAGCAGGGAGGGACATCTACACAAGTCAGACAAAACCTTGAAGCTTTTCTCCTGTGCCGCACAGCCAAAGGTAGCTTTATGGTATACAATGTATTTTTTTTTTATTTTTTTTGTTTAACATTTCAATGATAGGTCAGTAGGTTTTTCAATTTAACCTCCCTGGCGGTATACCCGAGTGTGGCTCAGGGTGGATATTCCATACCCAAAGCGGTAACCCCGAGCCACACTGGGGGTGGAATTGCCAGGTAGTTTACCAAGTCCTACTTTGATCCCACGTTCCCGCGGCGTCCTCCAGCAGTGCCCGCGGCATCCTCCAACGATGTTAGCGGCGTCCTCCAGCTATGCCCGGCATCTGCTTCCCCTGGGGATCCATTTTTACAGGCTGGACCTGACCACCTATATTTGGGTGGGGGTGGGAGGTTTATTTAAAGTTTGCAACTGACCTCTAAAGCTGGGAAGGTGATTATTTTTAAAGTATGCCACTGACCACCATTGGTTGTAAGGTTATTTTTATGGCCTCAGTAAAAGGGGATTACTGCTCCCTATATCAGTGCTGATGGGTTCTTCATTATACCTTTAAAGTGTCTTTCCTAAAAAAAATCTCATTTCTAGTAATAGTTTAAATGTGCTCCTCCACCCAGATCTAAAGTTTACAATAGGACCCTTTGAAATTGGACAGCACTGACTTCCAAAAGGAAAAAAAAGCCTGTTGCTGTAACTGTTTACAGCATATTAGCTGGGATTATGCTTTACTTTGCTTGGCATTTACTTATGTATATTTACTGCACTTTCATATACAGATCAGTTATCATGCAAGTCCTTTGCCCTCAGCTAAAGTAACATAACTCCTTCCAGAGAATTTAGTTACCAGCACCATCCTGACTCCATAGGGGCAGCTAGTGTAGTAAACAAACAGCAGCACCACATCTGTATAAGCAAGTATACATTTGTGGATGTGGAAAGTGATTGTCCTGGTTTAGGGGAAGGTGAACATAAGATAACTGCACTGTACATAAAAGAGCAGTTACCCTTTAAAGTCCATATATAATTACATGTCCATCTATGACTACCCTGTCTGCAAGGTGACAATACAGCTGTGTAATTTAACTGTAGAGCTAACAGTGTTGTCTTCCTGTCAATAAAGTGTATAATAGCAGATCTACTTGTAAGATTAACAGGCAGTAAAATTTATAGAAACTCAGAAAAACAAAATCTGCTGTGTATGTCTGGAGAAAGGCTGTAGCATATGTATTTTTTTATTTTATCATAGTCATATGAATCATAATCAAGGCAAAGTTTACCCATTTTATGAAAAGTATAATAGATAAAAAATAATGTTAGCTTGTTTTGTAGAAATTGTTTGGGGGAGACTGCAGTTGTTTTAGGAAAATAGTATAGGTTGGTAAAATCCAACAGAGCTGACGCACTATAGCCTTTGAGAATATTTTTTCTGTGTTTTTATAAATATAACGATTGCCTGATTGGACAGCTGTCATTAGACCACTACTGTCTGTCTCCTTAATTGTTTCATCCTGTATGATGTACTACTAGCTTGTAAACACAGCACTTCATCATATCATGTTTCTGGTTGTATACCAAATTTGTGTCATTATGGCATGTACATAAAAAACCTAATGGTAAATAATATGCACAGTACAATAACATTCTAAGATTTTTAGGATTCCACAATTTGTGGTTTTGGAGAAAGGAATACAACAACAAATATAAACTGGCTGAAATAGCGATCCATTGAATTTTCTCTGATGAAACAATGCTGATTGGAGTACTTTGTGCTGATCATTTTCAATGTCAGTGGCTCTTAAATTCTGTGTACATACAGAAGAACAACTAAATTTGATCTTGTTTGGATCAGCCATCATATTACTCATGATGAAAGAAGCTTACCCTTTACTCACTTAAATGGCAAGACTGAACTGTTAAATGTGAAAGACGAAACTGCTGAATTTGGCGCGTCCATTCGCATTAAATTCGGAAACGTAAGCTTATGTCCCAACAGGAAGCAAAGTTATGCGCATTGCTCTGCCAACATAGTTTGTTGGTGAACACTTCCCTAATTATTTTTTGTAAGTAGATTGTTTACAATGAGTTCTGTGCTCTGGGCTGCAGTAACTTCTCTTGGTAATAAAGCAGGGTCAGCTTTGACATGTTCTCTTTAACAGTGATCTCCTACTGCAGCCTGCAGCGTGGTCAACCCTTAAAATGAGCCACAATTGCATCTATGGATTGTTTTAATGGAGACCGTGGCGGGTTCCCCTACTTTAAGCAATGAACATATCCTTGGAAATAGTACTGCTGGCTAAATGCAGTAGGGCAAATTGTTAGAAGCTGTGGTAAGCAAAAGGTTTGTGCTTACCCACCATGATAATAAGGCAAACATTTATAGAATACAGTTTTGAATTCTGAAGATAATTTGAAATAAATCATAGAAAAACAATTTTGCATAATGAAAGTCATAAAATATGTCCAGGTTGCATAATCTATACTTTGGACTACATAGGCTAAATAGGATAAAAAATAATATATTGCATCACATACTAGTGAACCTTTGTGTAAAAGCTACCTCTTTCATATTGTGTGTGTGTATATATATATATATATATATGTATATACAATTCATTTAACAATTAATGGTCAAAAGGCCAAACTGCTCTGTAAGGGTAACTCCTCCGTAACTTGTGGGTATCAATGAGTGCTAACACAACCTTGATTTAACTCTGAAATACAACAAGGCTTAAAATGATTTTGTCAAAAAAATTGCGTGTAAAGCTTGATTGTGCATATGTCTTGAGAAAAAATAGTTTCTGACCATTAATCAGGTTGACATACAGGGTTTAACAGAGAATTACACTATATGGACATAAGTTAGCTATCTATGGGGGGCATAAACTATTTCTGCTCTAGCATGCTTTACCATCCAGGAGTTTGCTGTTAGACACAAATCATCTCAAATATGTATCCAGGGACACTAACTTATCATTGAAGCTAAGGAAATATGCCTGCCATTTGGACGTACATAATGTCAATGGAATTAACAATTTACATGCAATCAACAAATACCATATGTCCGGATCTATTAGTATAATGTACAATTTCTAACAATCATATAGTATATCCTTTTTTGTTTGGTCCCAAGCTGACATATTTAATAGGCCTGTAAAAATGGCAGCAGTAACATGCAATACCCGTAACCAAACACATATTTACCAGCAAATAAAATTTACCAGTACATAAAATTTTTTCTTATTAAATTATCCAAACGAATGTTTGAATGATAAATCTTAAAAAAGAAAATAATGCAAATTAAAAAATAATACCCCCGAGTTTTATATTCTAGATACTTTTTCATACTTCTGCAGTTTTGGTATCATGCATCATATAAATGATACTGGAACTTCATGAAGTCAAAATGTGAACAGCATATCTACTGTAAATTGCAAAAGTATGAACAGGGTTTTAATTGGCCACTGGGCTGGGTCACTCTGCCTTTATGTCTTTTTGTTTGCTTCGCTTTTTGTATCTATGTGAATTTGCATTAGTAAGGTTTCCCTAAATTTGTGTCTTTTGCCAACTCTCATGAGACCAGATCAGTATTTCAACAAACTGTCCTAATAGTTTGTTTTGCAAAATTAGAAAATAAACTAGAATAATGAAAGTTCACCCTTATGCTATTTTAAGCATTTACCTGTGAATTTCACATACCAAAAACATGCAGTTAAGTTCACTGACTTTCCCACAAAAATTGACCTTAGACTGTGAGCCATTTTCGAGGGACAGATAGTGACATAACTATAGACTTTGTAAAGCACTGCATAATATGTTGGCCCTATATATTTCTACAACTTGATATTAATAATAGGAAACAATAATTAAGGGGAATTGTGTCAAAATAAACAGTTTAATGATATAATGAAGTCTTGGGAGGTGACATCACTCTGGAACATCATATCACTCCAAAAATGGTGAACAGTATACCAGTTAGGTCATTAATTATTACTGCATGTTATTTCATGAGACTTCAGAATAAATATACACAAAATTATAGTGTAAATTACAGTAATACATTATACATTTTGACTGGCTTCTGTAGGTTACAGAGATTATAAACTCTGTGAGATTAGTGTGGGTTTGCTTAGTTTTGAAGACATAAAGCTAATTAAATGATATCTTAACCTAAGAACAAATACAAATTAGACAGACATAAAAGGTAGATTATATACTATATTAATTATTACTATAAATTATTATAATAATAATATTTTCAGTTTACCCCCACCCCCTATATAATGGAGATAAAGATAGTGAAGCTACATACACATGCTAAAGAAAGGCTGCCTGAGACAAACAGTTGTGACAGTTTCAGCCAAAAATCTAGCACAGTGTACTTCAGTGCCTGACCAAATGGGCATGACTGCTATCATTTCCCATGACGAAGGATGCAGTGGGGTGTCTTTCACTCATCCCGCCCTCTCCAAAGAACTAGACAGTGCTGTGTGTACAGATCTCATTCCTTTTTTTGTCAGTGAAAATGATGGCAAAAGATCGTTTCCAGTGGCAGAAATCTAGTATATGTGTTTTGTCACGAGAGCGTATGCCAGCCATGTGTGCCCTTATCGATACAGGGGAGGATTGAATGTAGGCAAGTGTTATTCCCAGGATTGCAAAATACATTGGAAAAAAAGCTAAACTAATGCATCCACTATATTTAGTGACTGTAAAATTTCTTACTGCTAGGCTACAATACATGAAAATATTGTTTTTGGGCTAAGACACACCTTGAGATATTCCTCTATTCCTTGAGATATTGTTCTTTTCTGAGCTGGTGGCACACGCATAGCTTTTCCAAATAGGCCTTATTGGAGGCAATGTGAGGAAAAGAGAGTAGAGAAAGCATTTATGAGGCCTTTAGAGTTGTAATTTTTGTATCACTGCACCGTGAGCAGAATGCTCTAAATCACTGTGTCAGCAGGGAATTGTCAGGTACATTTAAACAACCGTCCCTCCTCAAATGTTGTCACAGGTCACACAGCTCAGGCTGCACATGATGACACTTCCCAAGCACTTGGGCTGCTCAGCCACTGTTCAGTATTGAAGCACGCATGTACAGCGTATAATCACAGGCTGAGCTATCATTTTCACTGACATGTGTTCCCCTTCACAGACTTTCACATACAACTTAGTTCTGGTGTGTTCAATGAGAAAAAAAGCCCTGATTGGAGGTATTATCTCCTTGTGCGCAGATGTAAGAGAAGTATAAGGAAATATGTTTTTATATATATATTATGTTATGTATAATATATTTAAACCACATGGCAAAATTGTATATCTAAGGCAAAATTGGTGTATACTTGCAGTGGCTATTATGCATTGGTCTGACTATAAATATTATTAAATGTGCTTTTATTATGTATTAAAAAGAGCATAACTGGATTAGCAATAACATACTAAGGTGCATTGAATGCCAAAAACAAAGCGGACAGAAACAGAGTTGGGAATAATGGCAGAGAGTATCCAAGACAGGTAAGAAGACAGGGGCTAACTAACCACAATTGGCTCCCTTTATCAACATCATTTTTTGGGGAACTGGCCTCCTATATTCTTTTGCAGAAATTCCATAGCCATCTCAACCTATTTGGAACACTTACTGATCTGTCATTGTGTTTGTTTTTCAGCTAGAAAGTTACATTAATGACAATATCCGAGGTGAAATAAGGGATTCCGAGCGATCAACCGTGGAGAATCAAACAATCAACATGCTGGAAATTGGGACAAACCTGCTGGCTCAAACTGCAGAGCAAACACGCAAGCTGACTGATGTCGAGACTCAGGTATGAACATACAGTGTCCAAAGTCAGGTTTGAACCTAAATGGTGATTAAGAGAAACGTATTAGTACTGCCAGGAGGGTGTTTCAACATCTTTGTTCCAGAATCAATGGAATGGATAGCACTAGTGTAGTACAGCAAAGTCTTGATGAAAAGTCAGCTGACCACGCTTCCTATAGGCATGTCAAGTTATAATGATTTATGCCTAACAGAAGTGTATAAATAAAGCTGACTTCAAGGCAAACAGCTAAATTCACAACTGAATATATATTGTATATAAAAAGAGGCTGTTTTAGCTGTCAATGGATTTTTTCATTTCTGGACTCAGCTTGTTTTATATCCTAAAGAATAAAAGTATTTAATATCTTCATTCAGCTTACTGATCACGGTAAACAAGTTTGTTGCAATCTTTTTTTTTGGATTTGCAACCAGGAGCCTATTTGACAACTCTTGGGGTTGGAACACCTAGGGAAGGTTAGTAAATAGAGCACTTACCTGATCCGCCGGGGTCCCGTGCCGTACAGCTCTGCGATTTCCGTCTTCTTCCTGCTTCTGTTCCGATGAGTCACCGGGGGAGTTCCCGGTGACGTTGGTGCGTGTGTATGTACCAGCCGGGCGGGGCGGGAAATTCAAAATCCATTTGTATTGTATTCAATACAAAATAACTGTATTGAATGCAATACATTGGATTTTTATGTGTAAAAGCAGTACATTGTTTTCAAGAACATTTATTTTACAGTATATATATTAGTATGAGTATAATATGTGTTTTTTTATTTTTTTTTAAATTAAATTTGTTTTTAATTAATTTTTTTTTATATATAGATTTTTTAATTTATTCAATTTATTGTTTTTAAATGATTTTGTGTTTCAAACTTTATTATACTCATACTATTTATAATATACTGTAAAATAAATTTTCATGAAAAACAATGTACCACTTTTAGACATATAAAACCAGAAAGAAATTAATCGCTAGGGAGGTTAATTGATTATTTTTAAACCTTAAACACGTGTATAAATTATTTAATTTTTAAAAAATATTTTCCTTCCTTAAAATTATTCTCCTTGTGACTTAAGAAAACATACTATATTTAGGTGAGCCACATAGTGATTAACCAACAATGTGGATTTTAACCAAATGGGATTTTAAGGGCTAAAAAAATGATGGCAAAATATTCAATTAAACCAATATATTTTATTTAAAATCAACTTAAAAAACAATGATCCATTAGCACAATAACTCATTAGCATTTATTCAGCTGCCTCCGCCAAAGGCGTTGAAGTTAACTCTGACTTTGATATATTACATGGCTTCCTTTAGATAGCCACTACATCTACATCTTCTTTCCACCAAATTGTATTTTTTTAAATTCACTTTTGCATTGACACTTGTACCAATGCACCCCAGGGCATTTTCCTTTTTAGTGTTTAAAAAAAACAGCCTAAACACAGGAAAACCTTAAATGCAAAGTTTATCTCCAGTAGATTTCAAAAAACCTTGCTGGTAATTGTTACAAAGGCAAGTTCACTCATCACAGGAGGGGTGAAAAAGTGATACTGTACTTTCCAGATGCAATTGACATTTACCCTGGCAAGATTTTCCTGGGAAATGATTGGTTTCAATGGAGAAAATCCTGCTCAAAAATGCAGAACAAATCCCATTAAATTTTAGGGTTTAATTTGCCTTTTTTTCAACCAGCAATTTTTTTTGTGAATATGCCCCTTGAAATGTAGCCCTTACTTACCCGCATGCTTACTTGTATATTACACAGTCTTTTTTCCTAGACACTATAAAACAGGAGGGTTTTATCATAAAAACAGTAAATCATTTAGCATACACCATGCTATTAAATCATTACTGTGCATTTCAGGTTATGAACCAGACAAACAGACTGGAAATTCAGCTGTTGGAAAATTCATTATCAACCAACAAGCTGGAGAAGGAGCTTCTGCTACAAAGCCAAGAGATTAACAAGCTGCGTGAAAAGAACAGGTAAGGAAAGTCAATAAAATGCATCTTGTCTCAAAACCTTCTATTATATCGTTCAGGTAATAGCACTGAATTACTGGCTCCTTTTCCTTTTTTGAATAATAATTTTTGTAGAATAAATTGGTAAAAAAAAGTACAATATGTAAAACAGGACAGTCATCTAATTTCCCTTTATTCGTCTAAATGAATGGAACCCAATTTTTTGATACAGTCCAGCTAACAGGCATCTATATATGCATTAGGTCCAACGTTTGAGGTATCCACCAACAGGTAGTCCCCAGGTTAAGGACATCGGACATACGGATGGCCCCTAGATACGGGGCTTCCCTGCTCGCTGTGTTCAGGAGGCCGGAGGGAAGAGGGGGGTGGTTTGCATGACTTGCAGAAGAAATCTTTTGCTAAACACAGCTGAGGTTGTGGGTGATCTTAGGGGGGTGAGCTCTTTCTGCAGCCACTTGGAACTCTTTAATGACCAAGACAAACTCTGCAGTTGTTTTTTTTTTTGCATATTAAAGTTTGCTCCAGATGTTAATGAATGTCTAGGCTCCATAAAGATTGTTTTCTTGTTTTGTTTTGTTTGTGATTAGCTCACAGTGAGCATTTATACAGTAACTGACACCATGCTGCCTAATATTATGTTGGGACAAACATCTGTCCTAATTGTACCTGTTCCGACTTACATACAAATTCAACTTAAGAACAAACCTACAATCACTCGTATGTAACCCGGGCACTATCTGTATGTAGATACATTTTCTATAAACTGGTTATTAATCCCCCTCCTAGTTATTTAAAATCTGATTACCTACATCCTCTGAAAAAGCAAGTGTTGCTAAGCGCATTGGGTTTTAGGGCTGATTTGATCCTATGTATCAATATAAATGCATGTGACTGTTTGCCAATTAACCAAATATTCAAATGATTGTATACATATGACTGTATTCCAGTTGTTTTATCAATGTACATGAGATACAAGAAAACTTTTTCCTTTTGGTGTTCTTTAAAACCCTCTTTTAGAACCTTTTAGACATTTCCCTCCTCTGTTCCATGTTGTAATATACTAGAATTGTATAAATTGAAAGTTGAACCTAAGGGAAACAGCAAACTACACAGTTAAATACATATTATGTACTTGCAAATATAATAGAAGTTTTAAACAGTTAGTAATGCACACATACCTCCCATCCCATGTAGATGGAAGGATCATGCAACTATATGCTGATTCAGCTTTTATCCCTGATCAGAAGACAGATAAAGACAGAAAGGTAACATGAAAAGCTGAATTGCTTGTGATATTAAATCGTGATCTCCCCTGTAAAATATAAAATTTCTTTTAAAATGTCTTTGTTGGAAATTGTCTCTCTAACAGACCAGGGTCATAAATTTCCCCTTATCAGATATTTCTTGATCTGACAATCAGCATCTTCTAGACCCTGTAGTTTACAACACCCATTATAAAAGTTGGGGTTTTCCCAAGTGTCATAAAACTCAGATAAGGCTAGTAGAGTGGCCCTGATTGAACTCTAAGATGTATTCTGAAACCCATTTAATAATAATCTTTGTATTTCCAATATACCATTCTGTATGAAGTAGTAGTTTAGTAGTAGTAGTTGATTTGTAGTTGGATCGTTATGGTGAGCATTTTGAGACCAGGAACTAGTCTCCTAGACCTCAGCAAAGCCTGGAAACCATGGTTAGCCTGTCCTGGTGAACCATAAATCCCAGACATGCCTAGTTTGGTCTCTGTGAACTCCTTATTTTGTGGTGATTATTAATCTGGGGGTTGGCATTTCATAATTGTGAAATTATTAAAAATGGCTAGAACATCTAGTTGCTAAGGACAACAGCACTGACACATTGAGGACTGCAGGGAGTCCAGTGAGTCTGACTAAAAACTTGGACTTTACACAGCAACCTGGACCAAGGCAAACCAACGCTTCCTAAGTATTATTTTACAGTTCTCCCTTTTATTTTATGCTGTTGCTATTGTTCTGTTATTGCTCTTTGATTAGTCTTTATTTTTCTGTATTTGTTTATGCACTGTTTTTTTTTTCTTATTAAACACAATAAAAAGTGTAAGCTGAATCTCTGAATGCTCGAAGTAGAAATAGTGTAACTTGCTAACCCGAAACGCTACTATAAACCATGATTTCTGAACCATCCCTTTCTGGAGTAGCAATGGGCGACACTAAACACTAAATAACTGCGGTTGTCAAGGGTAACAGTGCGTGCTTCAGTCTAGGCACGTGGTGACAGTCTACCTGTTAAGGTGTGTTTGGCAAGGGTTACCAGAGTGGTGCGTGGACTGTTGCTGAGTGTGCTGGAAAGTCTTTGCGCAGGGGTGTGGGCTGAGAGGGAGTTCGACACATTGAAGGCCTAGCAAGTATCTAGTTTTGCTGTATGGGTGAGGTCTGTAAACTACATAAGCTTTAATAAATGACAAATAGTTTGGCAGGTACACAGTGAACACACATGCATTTATTTAGTTGTTTACATGTAGTTTTACTTTTCTCTTCATTTTCCTTCCTGCCCTCCACACTTCACTTCTCTTAAATTCAGGTTCTGGATTATATAGCCTTGTTGGAAATGATATACAAAGCAAGATTGTTTAGCTAAGGATATCTGTTAGACTTTTAGTAACACAGGCTGATATTGCACAGACCTAAAATTTTCTGTCATATTTACAAAATTCATCCTCTATTTTAGCATTGTTTAGTGAATGCAGGAGATCTGGCAACACAAATATGATTGGGATTCATCACGAATGCCATACAAGTATAATGTATTCAACTAGATCCCTATGCTACCCACATTATGTCATTAATATGATGACGTAATAAAAAATCATATTCATCTACCCTTAAGTAGAAATGCTGATGGTAGTTTTTGCTAACATTAAATATTATATTCCAAACAATTGAATACTCTACTTATCACATTTATAGTAATAACAAAGCATTTACTTTAATTAGTTATAGCTCTTAATCAAAACCCTTTTAGTTACCTGATGAAAAATCTGTTGGTGGTTCTAATTACTAAATAAATACTTAACATATTTCAAAGAATAAGCTGATGTATGTTTTCCTTTCTAGCTTACTAAAATAATAAAACAAATACGTTACAGTGAAGACAAAATACCCACATGGGGAATAAACCCTTCTTACTCTTTTCTAAATAAAAAAAATGGATTTGGAGGTCATTTAACTTTTGGATGTTTTAGCTATAATGTAGTCACGTTAGTGAGACTTAATTTTAGCCTCAGTGACATAAATATTGGACAATGTAAATGAATGACCAAAACATACATGTTAGAGCTAGGGACTTGAATAATCATGTCTTCAACTTGCAGTAATTATTAAATTAAATATTTTAAATATTTATGATGTTTTAATAATAAAACAGCTGTCAAGAGCTGCTGCAGTTGGAGATCTTACAAATAAAAAATAAAAAAAGGTTTTCTTTTAACCTCTTATTCACCCTTAGATAACTCTATTCAGTCCCTCTGCAATGTACTAATATTTTTCTGCTGTTATGTTTAGTAATTGTATTTTTTTTTACCATTAATGACTTTTGTATTTTTTTTGTTTGTAGTTTTAAAATTCAGCTTTGCATACTAAAATCCTTTTTCTTATTTATTTTTTTACCATGCCTTGGTGTTTAGTGACAATTTAAATTGGACAAATTATAGAGTGAAAATACCTAACATTGGTTAAAATAGTTTATATGTCTATTTATCCATAGTTTACATAAAAAACTTTTTACAAAACAGTATTGCCAAATGAATGCCCAGGTTGTCCTTAAAAAAACAGGTCATTTATAATTTACAATTGTACAGTTTATATTCTTGGATTATAAACTCTTCTGAGCAAGGTCCTTCTGTTTCATTGTTTGTATCTGTCTGTCATTTGCACCCCATATTTTACAGCACTTCATAATGTGTTGGTCCTATATAAATGCTGTTTATTAATAGTAATAATATTAATAATATTTTGTTATTGCAAGTAATGACAAAGTTATGCTAAATAAACAGCTCCATAGTCTAAATTGAAAAATCGATTTGTCTATAAGGGGTATTCAATTCTAAAAGCTGAAATGATTCATTAAACTTCTTCATCAAAAATGGTAATTTTGAGAATGTGCAAGAGATAACCAGAATCATTATTATGCCCTCTGTGTGGCTTTCTTTTTTTCTCCAGTTTTTTAGAACATAGAATCTTGGAGATGGATGAGAAGCATCAAGAGGAAATAGAAGTAATGAAATCTGAGAAACTTCATGTAGAAGACTTATTCTCCAAACAAAGTACCCTTATCAGTGAATTGGGGCAGCAGCTCAACGATGCAATGCATAACAACAGCATCTTACAGCGGCAGCAGACACAACTCATGGAGACTGTGAACCAGCTAGCCAGTCTGGTGTCCCAATACAATCGTAAGTACAGGCCTATTGCCTTTATAAATGTTTACACAAATGAAAACATTTAGATGCGTAAGAACTATGTAGGTCTATTCTATTTAAAGTGAAAATAAATTCAATGTATTCTCAACTGTTCTTGGGTCATCACAGGCGCTTCCTTCTTTATCCTTCTTCTCTCCCTTGTTCTGATCATTAGTGATGTTGATTGGCCAGGCTAGGATAATGTAACTCCTGTGCGGGCATGTGGGAGTTCAATCAGTCCTAGCAATCTTATGGTAAGCCAGGATGTGTATACGCAGCTCAGCAAATTGTGACAGGTTAGAAGGTGATCAAGCAGGAAAGAATGCTCATTGTGGAGAGACATCGCCTTTCTGCAATAGGCACAGTGGGCCTGATTTAATAAAGCTCTCCAAGACTGGAGAAGATACACTTTCATCAGTGAACCTGGAAACCGGGAATGGATTTGGTTCAGAATTAAAAATATTTGCTAACTAATAGCAAATTACAATTCCAGGTTTTATGGATCACCGAGGTTCACTGATGAAAGCGTATCTCCAGCCTTGGAGAGCTTTGATAAATCAGGCCCAGTGTTTAGGTATGTGAAGGAAGAACAGTATCAATTGTTACAGTAACAGTAACAATAAAACAGATATTTCTTGCTTGCTTCAGACTGAACAGGCTAGTTTTGGATAACACAATGATGTTTTAGAGACTTGTTCAGATTTTATTGTTATTTGTGTTACCAATAGAGAGATCCCCCCCCCCCCCCCCCCATTTCCTCTTAGGACAGCATATGATAGCAAATCTCTAGAATGTGAAAATTCAGCCACATTTTTTTTCAGACGAATGGAGAAAGGACAAACTTTCTGGCAGAGGAAAAAAAGTTATTACATCTCCTGAATTCAATAAAACCTGTTTTTAGAGATCCCATGAGCAATAAAATGAGCTTTATGGGATTTATAGCTTACAATTTAGATACATTTTGTGGTACAAAATGGAAAAATTAAAAAGCAAACTTTATGCAACATTAAAATATTGTTGTATTCTTACTCTCTGCTGAGTACATCTAATGTACATAATATTTTATATTCTCTATTTATTTTTTTGAAGTTTTGTGCTGCAAAATTACCAAAAACATTTTCTATTAGGGACACATGAATATACAGATTTTTAGTCTTATTTTTTTCCACAAATTGCCTTAAAATTTGTTTATGATAAATGTTATGCTCTATTCAGTTTACAGTAAATTTTACTATATTTCGTAAACTGTAAGCTTTCCAAATATTTAAAGTGCTTCCATAAATTCCATAAAAGTTCTCAAATATACAGTGATGAATGTAAAAGAAGTAGAGCAGAATTTACATGCAAATAATAAAAAACTGTAGCACTATGTAAAACAAAATATGCATTCTGAAAGCTTGAATTACACATTAATTGTAGCTTTAGGTGTGGATTTAGTGGATCCCTGATGATTTGTAATCTTGTAAAAGTTGAATGTTTACAGTCTATATTAAATAAACCCTCCTAAAAGGTCATGAAACATTATACCTTTTTTTAGGAACCGTGATGAACAAATATATTTACTGCTACATTGTAAAACTTCACGAGTCATATCTATTCTGTCTATTTAGTAATGCTTAGAGTATGGAAAGCTAGAAATGAATGAAAAGTGACAATGGGTTAGGGCACATTTGTCCATCAACTGTATCACCAGGGCCTGTTGATCCTTACAGTGGAATATACCAATGGAATAAAGTGACACAAATACAGTTAACGCATTCCTTATTCTTCTCTTTGAATGAAATGTGAAAGAAAGTACAACCTGAACAACCAAAAGACGATTTTCCACCAATTTTTGCAAGCAATAACAAGCACCTGCAATTCTCAAATTTGTTGTTTATTTCCTTGAGAGGTACACCAAAATGGACTGATTCATATAGTGAAATGTATCCCTTTATGTCCTAGCCTAGGAACCCATACCAATTAATTAGAACTGACTTTACATGTTACAAAATTTTACTAGAGTTTATTTAAAAAATCTAAAATTTGATTGGTTGGTAATAGATAAACAGATAGATAGATAGATAGATAGATAGATATTGTTAGAAAAAAAAGGACATAAATAACTATAAAATACTAATATTGCTCAGGGGTGCCATGATAGATAGCAGTCTTGCCTTTGCAGTTCCAAGGTCCCAGGTTCAGATCTTGGCCAGTACACTTTCTGCATACGTGGGTTACCTCTGGACATTCCAATGGCAGGCCCAGAAGATAGCCTTCAATAAGATTAATGTCATAGGACTATTGTAAGGTATTAGATTGTAATTTCCTTCTAGGTACAATTAGTGATTTGACTATAGCGTTTTTAAAGTGTTGTGTAATATGTTGGCACTATATAAATACGATAAATATGATACAATAAAATAGTAAAAGGTGCCCATTCTTTCCAGTCTGCTTTTATTTAAATTTTTTATGTGGTTTCTCTAGATATTCCAGTCATACCAAAGGAAGAGCAAATGTCTTTCCGAGACTGTGCAGATGCGTATAAGGCTGGACTAACATCAAGTGGTATCTACACCTTACGTTTCTCTAATTCTACAGACACAATAAAAGTGAGTACTTGCCATATTTGATGGGTGTATGTGACTTGCTCAGACAGTATGTTTTTAGAATTTGTCCTATCTGCATTTAAAGCGTACCTAAACTCAGAATTTTCAATTTACATAAAAGGGTAGATAACCCTTTAATGTTAGGTAAAAATTCTGTTTGGTTGAGGGTTTTTTAAGTGCAGCCCCGCCCCCTAATTCTCAATATCGAGAATGAATGGGAGCGCAGAGGCTCCTGGATGCTCCTTCTGCACATGCCCGAGCATGTCAGGATGTGAGATCGCCAAGTTTTTTTCCCATCTATGTCACCTGATCTCGCACCTGTGTCGGGTGTCATAGGAAGAAGAAGAGAAGATTGACGTCTGACTCCTAGCGCGCCGGCCTAAAGACAGATACCGTGGCGACGCAGGACCCGATGGAAGGGACCTCTAGACCTCCTGTCCCTGTATTTATACTACCCTCAACTTCGTATCCCTAAACTCATACATAACCACATTGAATGCATTGAGAACATGCACTGCTTATTTTTAATATGAAAAAAAATATGTTTAATCTTTTTCTTGCACTGATGTGTGCTGATGTTGTGCAAGAGTTTGTATCCCTGCAAGTTGAAAAAAAAATTGCATGCATTAGGAAAAACAGAAAATGAGGATAAAAAAGTCATTAAACATTTTAAACACCTATTGATTGCCGAATAAGCATCTTTAAACAAACGGAATTTGCTGCAGTCCATATGGGCACTCGCAGAACATGTGTTAACACTAGAGCTTTTGATGAATAATAGTACCTGTCTAAAGTTACACAAAGCATACCTCCAGGGTGTACATTTTGATTATATTTTACTGGTTAGATGGTTTCCGGGGTGAAAAAATGCATATAATGCATCAATAAGTTATAGAAGGAGAATAACCATGCTAGGTAATAGCATTTAAGTGGAACTGAATATAAGTCACATTTGACAAATAAGAAATATGCTGTACTGGAAAAAGTGCTAGTCTACCTAATTATATGGATGATAGATTGTTTATTGTGACAGGACAAGAGGTGTTTAGCATGTTAACTTGAATACTCCTAATAAAACATATTTGTAACCTCAAACACTGTGCATTCCACATGTGCAAAACATTTGACCATTACAAAATGGAAACCACCTCGTCCTTTTGGTAAAATTCTTTTGAGATTAAGAGAGTGCAGTAGGAATGACACTCGTGAATAGTTTTACAGTAAACAGTGAACAGCTCAGTGCTATACATTTACAATACTGAAATAGTAGAAGGCCAGATCCTTATTAGGAAAAACAAAAGCATCTTAGTACACTAAATAGGTTCACTATATTATATAGTTCGTTATATATATTTTCATGACAGGTTCACTTTAAAGTCTAAGCATCCAGGGTGTGTCAGAAATCTATTATCCCCTTGTAGTTGATTTTATTTGAAGTAAACTTAATCACACATAGCAGCACATGACTGTAAAGTATAATTTTTTGCTTACCACTTGGAAGTACAAATTACACTTCCTATACTGGGTAAATCTTCCAATATGGAGTTTAGTGGACTAGTACAGTAAAGGTGTTATGATTTTTCTCATTTCTCATTTTCAACTGCATTATGTCCAAAGTTAAAGAAGGAAGGAAGAAACTAGAAGCTGTAAAATTAGAGATAATTTGTTAGTTATTATTGGACATTATTGTACTTTCCACATTATGCTCTTGGTATAGTAAGAGGTAATACTATTGTGGTATCAATTTGAACCACTTGGGGTCCAAGGTAATTGCTTCTGACCTATGTTTGATTGACTGGCTTTTTTGTAAGGTGTATTTTGAGTTTTCAAACTGAAAGTTAAATCTGATCATAAAGGGGATAAAAAACATTTCCTTAAAATTATACAAACCTCACTGAATTTCCCCAGAAGTTAGGTTCCAGGACTGACATTGCACACTGTTAAGTTACTTAAAAAACCATTTTAGGTCTCCACCACTATCACTAGGCCAAAAGCCATTATTCTTGAGCTCCAAATTTAAATAAAAGCTTTAAATGTAAGTTTTCTTGATTTTAAAGTGTGTATTTTCTATTTTGTGTATATTATTTTTGAACCAATGTTTGCCTTAATTCCTTAGACACTTATTCAAGAATACCTTGTGTCTAATATGAAATTAAAATATGACTAATGCAAGTTTTATGTTTGCAGTCAACAGAATTTGACTGCATTCCACAACTTGAGAAAAAACATGAAAAAGAAAATTATATATTAAGCCTACCAATAAGGCTTGGTATACAGCCATCGATAGAAGTAACTGAGCAGAAACTCACTCAGATATTCCATCGTGCTATGCCAGTAAGAACAAGATTCAAATTTTTTAATATTGTTTCTTGGATGTCTGCAGGCATTGTGTGATATGGATACTAGTGGAGGAGGATGGACTGCTATCCAACATCGTAAAGATGGATCTGTAAATTTTCACCGAACCTGGAAAGAATACAGAGAAGTAAGTAGTGCCCTTATTAACCTGTACTGTATTGTAAGTTGTATTCCCACCCACAAACATTTCTCACTCTCAATGAAGGATGATTCTAGAAGAAATAATGTAAAAGATGGCAAGGGTGGCTGATGGAACAGGCCAATTTACTGTAATAGATTATTATGTTATACATACTTGCACAATGTGGCAGGACCAGCTGCCACTCAGCCACAAGATAGTTCTGTTTTAACGTCCACCTGTGCCCATACTTGAGACAATTAACAATGGACCTTCATACCATAGCTTTCAATCTTCAAAACAAGCCTTCATTTACCTCTCTTCCTGGTTTCAATGTGACAGTAATATTTGTAAGGATTTTCAATGACCCTGCAGGCCTTTTTTAGAGGGTTTCTAACAGCTTATAAACATCTGCTGGTTGTTACCAATAAAGAGCTGGCAGGCAGCCAAGATCTACCATGAACATGTACATGTACATGACCATGAACATGTTGTTGAAAGTAATTTTTTTCATACTTTCACTACTTTCATCAGAATATCTAAACACTTAAGTGTGCATGACGTGAACAGTTTCAACTAACCTCCCTAGTGGTAAACCCAAGTGTGGCTCGGGGTGAATTATCCATACCAAAAGTGGTAACCCTAAGCCACACTTGTGGTGGAATTGCCAGGGAGTTTCAAGTGTTACCTGGTCCCCACGTTCCCAC
Source organism: Pyxicephalus adspersus (assembly GCF_032062135.1). Lineage (NCBI taxonomy): Eukaryota > Metazoa > Chordata > Amphibia > Anura > Pyxicephalidae > Pyxicephalus > Pyxicephalus adspersus. The sequence continues at coordinate 97,515,706 of NC_092858.1, read as the reverse complement.
GGCGTCCTCCAGCAATGCCCAGCATTTGTTGCCCCTGGCAATGGCAGCCCGGCATCGTCAGGCTTCACAGATGCTAGCCGGCATCTGCGTCACCGGCGTGTGAACATTGGGGACGTGAGGCCAGGGGAAGAAGATGCCAGCCGGCCAGGTAGTGCAAGCGTAGGACCAGGTGGTAAATTTTAAATAATAAGTATTTAAATGTATAGTTTTGACATTAAAAATACTCAGACTGCCAAGGAGGTTAAATCTGCCTGCTTCCTTTATGCAAAATGTCATTAAGTGATAATACTGTTACAATGCATATCAAATATTTTTCAGGTTCTCCTCTAGCTCAGGATTCTCTGTATTAAGTATGCCTTGTAGATTAAAGACAAAATTCATTATAATGTACTTAGTCTGCAGATTTTGTGGTTGCTCTAGTTTTCATTTTTCTGACTAAGAACATTTGCAGCAATTGAGCTGAATATAAATCTTCTTCTTCTGTAAACTACTAATACCCTTGTTCACACCTAATGGATATGAAATAAACAAAGGCAGAGACATTTGTAGTCCAACCATACTTGTAGTCCAACCAGAATGATAACCATGCTTTCTTCCAAGGTAGTGAGAATAGCAAATTTAAGACAAAAATTCACAGAATAACAAAAAAAAAACCTGAAACAACCATTTTATCCAGACTGGTAAGATTCAATATGAGTGTTTTGTTCTGAAATTTAGATACTCTTTAACATTTTTTTGTTTACTCACATTTAGAAAACAAATATTTGTGCATAGCTCTAATTTGTTAAGGTGTCCTTAAACGACAATTATCCTTACTTTAGCAGCAGAGATATTGTTGAAGAGTTTCACATATCCCTGAACAAGGTTTATTTAATCAATTACTCAAATAGATAATATGTAGAACTTTCCTGACAGCTGTATCTGCAATACATTACTAAGCAGAAGAGTTGTACATACCACTTCACTATGTTTGCAATAAACGAGGTCAAAGAAGATTAACTTGTTCGTGCAGCACATTGTGATGGGAATGCTCATAGTTGTGTTGTTTTTATTACTATAGAAACAGGAACATATTTTACATCTGTACATTCATTTCAAATTCTAGCATCTGTGGAAAATGTTAAGTGTTTCTTTTTTTTTTTTTACAAAACATTGCAGCGTATTTAGCTACTTTATGTCAGATTTAATATTCCACTTTGAAATGTGTTGCAGAGTTAGTTTTATCATACAAAGGCATCTCATGGAGTTTATTTCACTGACCAAATGCACTCCAGGGTATACAGCTTTGGGCTTGAGGTTGCATAAATAGCTAAATGTGGTTCTGCATCTAATGATCCACCTGACAATAAAGAATGTAGAAATGAAAAGCTAAATGAATTTACAAATTACCCAAATTTCTGTAGATTAGGTAATTGTATCTTTATGAGTTATTTGTAAATCAGAATTACTCATATTCCAGAATAATTCAAGGGCTGGCTTACGTTGTAATATTACACATATTTACTTCAAAATTTGCTAAATTTACTGCATATTTTTGTAATTTTTCTATTTAATTATTTTGATGGCTGATTAGCAACAAAACAGCATTTATTGCAGATTTTCTTATAATCTACTGTAACCTTCTTTTTATAGGGCTTTGGTACCCCTACTGAAGAGTATTGGCTAGGCAATGAATTTGTCCACCAGCTGACGTCTCAAGGCTCATACAACCTGAGAATCCAGTTAAGAGACTGGGATGGAAATGAAGCATATTCACTTTATGACAGTTTTTCTCTTGGAAACGAAGAACTTAACTACAGGTGAGAAGTAATAGCACTTTGTACTTGTAAAACCTAGCATTTAAATTAAACCTACCTTGTAGAAAATATAATGTATCAATGTATAGGAGAATATGTAAAGGAGGGTGGTGGAGAAGGATGTGACTGTCATTTAAAGGGTCTGTCCATCCAAAAGTGATTTTTAACTTTTCATGGAGACTGGTGACCTGAATCAGTCCCTGGCTTCTGATATGTGTTGAGCATTTCAAAACCACAATCACCTTGACATAAATGCTCTCTTACTTTGTGTCTGGCCATTTGGGGGGTTGGGTGCATTAAAGGTGTTCACACCCCTGAATGTTTTAGCACCTCCTGTTCTGTTCTATTCTCCATAATATAACGAGAAAAATAAATTATGTTTCATATATTGGGGTTTTCTTTTTTTTTAGTGTCTAAGAATTCCTGCCAATAGAACCATGAGGCTGTTAATTTGTCATGTCTACCCTTTAAATCTGCTGTCAGGTTTTCCATGTGCATAATCTCATTTAATTTAGCAAACCACATACCAATGGTTAGGGGGGGGGAGGTCTTCTTCTTCTTCTTCTTCTTCTAAAATGGGGATGCATGCTCCAGCCCCATCTACTAATTGTATCAGTATGAATTAGCGGTAGATAAAGTATATATTATTATGGTAAAGCAGGAAAAAGGCTGGGTTATCCCTTATGGGGTAATCTGTAAATTTCTGGGAAATCTCCCTCATTCCCCTCCAGAATTCCAGCAGTGCTGGGAACATAAAATGTGTAGCATGGTACCCCAAAGGCAGTGGCAGCATGTTTTCAAGATTCCAGGGAGAAAGCGGTGCAAACGTTCAGGAGTATGGTACCATCTAGACAAAGTCTTGTATTCTGTTTCCTGATAACTACTGGAAAGGTAGTTCCTTATGAGCCAGTTGTAATGTTTATATTTTTGATGTATTAAACTTGGGGCTGGCGTTTACACTTTTAAGGGAAAATACAGAAGGGAACCTTTAACTTTACAAAGCAATGTTTTATAACCAACTAGCACGTGGAACTTTTACCTTTTGTTCATGTGTTTTCCAGTTTCATCTTACCTCCTGGTAAAAAAACTTGCTTACAGAGCTTGTTTACTCTAGGGTAGGTTGGCAAATGCATTTTAAGTATTCGTTCATGACACTTCATGAAACTTTATTATGACTGCTACTGTTCACAGCCTTTGAACTGTTTTTATTTATATATTTGTATTCAAAATAGTTAAAATATGGTTACACACTCAGCCCCGTAATACTGGACACTGCATGGGCTGCTTCAAAACATGTATACATTGCAAAAAATAATACAGAAGTTAAGTTATGATATGGTTGGTTTCACACTTCGTTATTTGTCACAGAATGACCTGTCATGTTATATAAACCGGTGTTAAGAGAATGTGTGATGATTAAAAGAAGGAAGAGGTTAGGTGATAAATACTATGTTAGCTCTACTTGTTTTCCTCTAGTTTTATTCTCAGGAGACCGGAATGCCAGACACTGGCAACCCCCTAACTCACTTCAAGACAAACAGGACATGAGTCTGTGTGGGTTGGAAGTCAGCTTGTTTTGAATGGGCTGTTGTCTTTATCGTCTCAGGCAAACAACACTTTAGATAAATAAATGGAAACATCACAGGGTATTTGAATTGGCTTGGCACGTCTGTACCAGGCATGTTCTGCTTTTGTCCTCTCCAGACATCAGACCATACAAAATCCTTTGATGATTCATCCAATAGGAAAAGAACCTGCACTGGCCCTGCAGACCAAATATTATCACAAAAGTGAGAGAAACAAAAGCACATATAAATGAAGAGAACCATTGCTACCCTGTGTGGAATATACAGAATCCAATGTACTTTATATATATATATATATATATATATATATTGAATAGGGTAAAAAAGGTGGAAAGTTTTGTCTGTTGTTTAGTACTTTCTGTCTTTTCATGGTAGAGATTTTTTAGCTTTTGGTGTTTGAAATTGCATTGACATTTTAAAACTTCCATGAGATTTATGTGATTTTACAAATATTTTATAATAATACATTCATGTTTTTTACTATATGTATAGAATTGCTGTGTTTTAAAAAAACAGTTAAACACTCAGAGGTTAGCACTCTCACCTTTGCAGTGCTGGGTTCCAGGCTCAAACCTTGGCACTATCTGTATGGAGTTTACAGGTTCTACCTGTGTTTGCGTGGGTTTCCTCCGAGTACTCCGGTTTCCTCCCACATTCCAAAAAACATGCAATTAGGTTAATTCCACCCAAAATTGATCTTAGTTTATGTTAATTACATATGACTATGGTAAGGACATTAAATTGTGAGCCCCTTCAAGGGACGGAACAGGTACATTATTTTAATAAATGCAATTAGGACAGATGTTTGTCTCAACATATTATTAGGCATTGAGGTGTCAGTTACTTACCTGAAGTTTGGAAAAGCTAATTCCTCTATTCTTTCTTGCAGGCTGAATTTAAGAGGATATAGCGGAACAGCGGGAAGGACAAGTAGTTTTAGTCCCACAGGCACTGACTTCAGCACCAAGGATGCAGATAATGACAGATGCAGCTGCAAATGTGCACAGATTGCAACAGGAGGTAAATCTATAATTTTTATTATGATTCATGTAAATGAATGTATTATAGTATAAAGTTTGGGAAGGCGTATTTTTTTTTATCCTAGTGAGATATAGCTGTTCCTTACAGCTGATTTGGTTACATGCAACTTCACACCCAAATACGATCTGCAGGAACAGAAGTTTGTTTTGTGGTACCAAATGCTATAAATTGTCTGGCATTACCATTACAATAAAAACATCAGAAAGAATCAGAAGATCATAGACACAGAAGGCATGCCAAGTAAAGGGTGGAGGAGTCAAAAGTGACATTATGACCTTTTTGTCATGTCAACTCCTAGAAAAGTAAAGCAAATGATGGTAGTACTTTTGTAGCGTTCTGATCCAGAACTTGCAAACAGTAGGCACTTAGTACACTTTTACACCAATACAAAGTTACAGGATTTCTTGGGACAGCAACACCCAGAACTAGACTAGGTATCTGGGTCATGTCATGACTTGGAGCTTTTAAAGACTTGGGATTCTCTCTCCACCTGGATGCCAAGCACAGGCACTGATACATGGGAAGAAGGATCACCAAGTATTAATACTTGACACCCAATCTTTGTACAAATATATAAATAAAATGTAACTTGACCACTAATCATTCATTAAAAAGAGAAAAGTTACCGTATTTTTCGCCGTATAAGACGCTCCGGAATATAAGACGCACCCAATTTTAAAGGAGGAAAATCTAGAAAAAAAAGATTCTTAAAGATTATTCCCCTTCTGATCACTCATGTGCCATTCATACAGGTATTCCCCTTCTGATCACTCATGTGCCATTGATTGTCCCCTTCTGATCACTCTGTGCCATTCAAATTCCCCTTCTGATCACCCTGTGCCAATTTAAATTCCCCTTCTGATCACCCTGTGCCAATTTAAATTCCACTTCTGATCACTCTGTGCCAATTTAAATTCCCCTTCTGATCACCCTGTGCCAATTTAAATTCCCCTTCTGATCACCCTGTGCCAATTTAAATTCCCCTTCTGGTACGGTACCTTTTTCTCCACCGGGGAACTCCGTTAGGGCAGGGATCAGCTTGCTTCCAGGTTCCGTGCTTCACGGGGGCGCGTGTGCCGGCTTCTTCTCGCTGTGCTTTGCAGGAAGGAGGAGACACGCGCTGCAGCCAGCATCGAGGAGAGGAGAGAAGAGGAGATGTACGCAGGATCGGGGTATCGGGTGAGTATGTTGTTTTAATTATTTTTTAAAACGGCGTTTGCCGTATAAGACGCACCCACTCCCCCCCCCCCCCCCCCCCCGTATAAGTGCGTCTTATACGGCAAAAAATACGGTACATTTTGACTAACAAAGATTTTTCTGTTCCTAGGTTGGTGGTTTGACGCCTGTGGTCCTTCAAACCTCAATGGCATTTATTACCCGAGTGGATCTGGTACAGCTAAGTACAATGGAATTAAGTGGCATTATTGGAAAGGCCCCAGCCATGGACTGAAGTCTGTTACCATGATGATCCGTCCAACTGACTTTTGAACCATTTTGGCTTCCAAACTCACACTATTTTGTTTTTGCTTCTGATATTTTAAAACAAGAATATAAGAACTGATCGGAATTTGAGCTGGCAATGCAGAAAATACTGTTTATTCTGTTTGTGTTTTTTGGGCAGTGATGTTTATTTTAATGAAGACAAAAACCATCTACCAGTGCTCTATTTTGTATTTGCCCTCATGAAAGACTAAGTTATACTGATTGTTCATGGTTGGTGAAGATTGCGAAACACAACTCACAATAAGACATGTTTATATAGAAGTATCACTTGTTCAAAGAAACTAAAAATAATAGCAATCACTTTCTTCCTGCTAACCTCACATTTGTCATAATGAATCAATTCCTTCTGTCGATTAACCTTACTTTATTTCCTGTCTATTATACCAATACCATTTGTTCAAAACATTATTCATCCAAATGATGTGCTCTTATGGACCTTCTATTGTACCTTGTCATCGTTGTGTATTTTATGTTAAAACCTTTTTTTATTTTTTTGTATTACCTGTACTAATTATTTTACATCACCTAATTTGTGCAATACCCCAGGAGGTGACGGCACCATATAAACAATTAAAAGTATATTGTATAGCCAAACTCCAGTAAAAAAATAAGTATAATCTTTTTTGCCTCATAAAGTCCTACATGTTTTCAAAATTATTTAAAAAAATATTTCTGAAGCATCACAGCATCCACTTGCAGCCTATTGAAAAAAAAAATCACACCTAAAGGGACCCCCTTCTTTTCTTTGTGCTTTATATAAAAGGGTAATAAATTGTGGTGATAGGTCCGCTTTAACTCACCTTCCTGTAAAGTTTGTTGTGTAAGAGTGACAACACTCCATACATATACACTCCATAAAATACAGCCTGGTTGACTTTACAGTTTAGGATTTCCTTCTCTAAGTCTGTGTCCTGGTTGGGAAGATATAATAAATATTTCATCTGCCTATGTCAGCTGAATTTTAAATAAATGCAATAATTTGTAATTAATTTATAACTATTAAGGTAGTAGTACTACTAATTTTTTTATGTTTTACATATAGAGGTAGGCTTTATTTCTTAAATTTGTATATGTTGTCTGTGTCCTCATTGTGGATATTTTCTTTATTTCCTGTCTTGATGATACCCTGCCATACTCTGCGTGTCTTTGGGACAGGAAGTGAGGGTAAACTTTCCATGGCAGCTGTAAAAATAGGGAAAAAAATGGAAGCTCCACAAAGCCTATTTTGTATTGTTGTTTTTATTTCTGTGCTGATTGTATCTCTCTAAAATTCGTCCTACTTACTATTCCAACAGGGAAAGGGTAGTGCAGTAAAATGGTAATAAAATTATCAAAAAACCTATCATGTCTTTAAAGGTTTCTTTGTGTGTTTGCCAGGAAAACATTACATGATTCTTAGAAAGCTCGCAGTTAGTTCAGTTAGTTATATCATGTGTGGAAATACGAAATATGATTATTTTCAAGAACATGGAGGCCTTGAATCCTAAAATGTATGGAAACCCTAACAAAGAACTTTTTTATTTACTCTCTTATATTTACTGCAATTTATGGCATTGTGTTATAGTCCTGCGCTCCTCAACCTTTCGGACTACTAAATTCAAAATTTTAAATCCCGCAGACTAATAATATGATTTTTTTTTTAAAGATCAATATATTTGTAAAATAATAATCTTCCCAAAGGACTGTGCAGGCTCTGATTCATTAATCAGCTCACGGTTAAGTGAAGTATTACTATTATTACTATTATCATTAGTTATCTTTGGTACTACTAAAGAAATGCAAAATACGTGTTTGCTTTTTCTCACTCATTATGGGTTTATTTCATTTGAATCTAAGACCAAACAAGAAATGATAGTTATCAAAGTCAAACTATTTGATGCCATTAAATATAACAGTAGAAAAAAGTAGAAAAGTAGAGTTATGGGCATACTTACCTTACCCACCTGGGCGTTACACTGATGTTTAGATTTCTGTTCCAAAAGCGGTACACTGTTTTTCATGAAATTTTTTTTTTTAAATTGTAGACCTGTAACTTACAGAAATATGTCCGAACAAGGGTCTAGTAGATATCATGAATATAAAAAATGTTTGAAACACACAATCATGTAAAAAAAAAAAAAATTACTTTTAATAAAATTAAATAAAAGACACAAAAATCAGCTTAAACAAGAATACATAAATAAATGAAAAATACTGAAAATGCGATAATTCGGTATACTGTATAATAATATATTTTTCTAAAACACCTCCCTAGTGTCCGTCACATACTTTTAGACAAAACCACATAAATATATTTTCTATTATTTTGGATTGGATTGGATACAGGACTTTGTATTCAATCCAATACAAAATGAGAACAAAATTCAAACTCTCATTTTGTATTGGATTGAATACAAACTCCTGTATCCAATCCAATACAAAATGAGAGTTTGAATTTACCAATTACATACTTTGTATTTATTTTGAATTATTTTGTATTGGATTGGATATAGAAGTTTGTATTCAATCCAATCCAAAATGTGTTTGAATGAGTTTCAATTTGAATTTCCCGCACACGCGCCGACGTCATGAGCCGAGGGACACGCACACGCTACGGACGGAGAAGAAGAAGCCGGCTGTCCTTATGTCATGCTTCTTGAGCCCTCAAATTACTTATCTGTATCTGTTATCTGTAAAACAATATTTTCTGCTGATTATCAAGTGCAACAATAAATTATCTTATATATAATTTTTTTAGCTCCTTCTTTCATATCAATGTTATACTCAAAATAACCAAATAAAATGTGCTGGCAAAAACCATCTGTACTGATGCCTTTTAAAGACATTCATGCATTGTATATATGATGAATTAAAAAATGAATAATGCAAGACATTTCTTATCACTAGAATAGAAGAATGCGTTTTATTTTTTTTGTTTTTTTGTTTCTCATATTGTTGCTCATTGTTTAAGGAATCTGCAGAAATCTGGAGGCAACCTGCTTGAGAACCACTGCTCTATAGCCTCCTACAGTGCTTAACCTGAACAGAGTACCGTACATCTAGCCAGACAATGAAAGAACAAATAGTACTCAGGGTTCTGTTAGTCATTATCCGACTTTTTTTTTCAATTGCATTAAAAGCAATGACGGTACATAACAGGCAGCTGTGTTTTAGGAGAATATTTAATCAATGTCTATAACACAGCAGGCAAACTATGGTTTCCACAAAAATACATCTGTTTGTATTATGCACTCCTACTGCTTTTCAGACACACAGAAAGTGTATGAAAAAACAAAAACAATAATGTAATTAGTGACATAGCTAATAGTAGTAGTGATGAGCCTAAAGAAATAAGGGATCATAGATGATAAGGCTGCGTAAAAGGGGAGAAGCAAAAACATCTATTTCAAATCAAACTAATATTTATGTCACGGATGGTTGGGTTCAATATAAAACTGTGGACAGTCAAGGGGGCACAACAAAAAACCTGACACAAAAGTAGAGCACAGTTTTCTAACTGACCCTAATCCTTGGCTCTCTCTACCTTCACCTGACTTTTGCTTCCAATACATTGATGCAATGGCTGCCTCCATCATCCCCCTGCGTCATATATAGAATATGCTGGTTTATCTATAAGTGCGTTATTACCTCGTCTGAACCTGTTGAACATGTCTTGAAGGCCATGCAATACATTCTGATTTTAAAAAATATTTATTAGGTAAAAAGTACAACTAAAATGTTTTGCAACAAAACAACCTCATCCCTATTCTTTTTGTGTGCAACTCACTGCAAAAAAAAAAAAACCACCACAATTTTTTGAAATATTAAGTACTTAGGCTACGTACACACGTGCAATAATTATCGTTGGAAACAAACGACTAATGATCGATCGTCTGATAATCATTAACAAAAAAAGTAAACGACTGGCCAACGATGAGGAATGTCGCTGGAAACGACCGACCGTCCCTGCAGATCTGATTGGGCGACGATCGTTCGCTATCTATTATGTGTACGGTCGTTCAGTGATCGTGGATGGTATTGAGCATGCTTCCTGCATCATTTAAACGATTGTATCTAATGTGTGTTCATTATTAGTAGTTTATTTTTGAACCATCATATAATTTTAGCATGCACAGAATCGTGCACTATACGATCGTTCAAAATAATCTTGATCTGTCGTTAATCGTTCATTTTCTAACTATAAATATTGCATGTGGGTACATAGCCTTACTCACTCACATGTGACAATTATATCAACAATAAATAAACTAAAAGCTAGGATCAACATAATTGCATATCTGAATCAAAATGTAGCAGCTTTTTGTTTAAATAACCACACAATTTTTAAAGTTTGCTTTGTCTAGCCCTATTCTTAAGAACCACTGCTGCAAAGCCTTATGCTAACATTTACATATATTTATATTCCTTTACATATATTTGTTCTCACAAGGAATTGCTCCATAAAACCTCCTAGCAATTATCAACATTCTGCATTTGTTTAAACACTCCAGTACTGTGCTATGAATGGTGCTATAGTACATGCAGTGTACGGCTGCCCCCTGGTGTCAGATTAAGGAACATCCGCACCAAATGGTGTATAATATTGTACAGTGTAGAAGGGCTTCCCTCTAGTGTTCACACACGAAGTTGGTAAGAAAGACTACATTACCCAGGAGTCTAAGCTGCTCTGTTACAAAATAGGAAGCTGCTAAATGATGAGAAGTTTTTATTCCTCCCATTAATTCAGCATTGTGCAGCAAGGTATGTAGTTGTGTTATGTGAAGTACAGTATAGTTTGGTTTTGTATATGAGAAGATGTATTAGGACCTGCAGAAATTACTCTCCATGAGATATGTGCAGGCTGCCAAATGTATGTACAAAGAAATACAAATAGGAATGTGTTGTGTGCAGTTAGAAGATATGCAGTGTGTTTAGCAGTTTTCATTTTAATTGAAATCAAAATTGTATGGAAATGGTATGGATTCATACAATGTATCTATTGCAGTCTGCATGTTTGGTAACTTTGAGAGCCGCACTAGTCTGTAGGTCTGAGATTTAAAGGGAAGTTCATGGCGATGCAACATTTTGTGCCGGAAGAATGGCGAAATATCTGGGTTTGGTAAGTTAGCAAAACTCAAAGCAATGTGCTGCATGTAGATAATACCAAAGTGAGATAATGCATGAGCAATTGCTGCAAATCGCAGGCAGTAATCGCAATATGTGGGCAAAACTGCAACACAGTGGCAATCCTGATATGTGGGCAACAAACATCTTGTGCTGGCAATATGACGTAGGCATACATAATTCTCTGAAGCTATCCCAGATACTAAGGGGCTCATTTATAGACCCTTTTTAGAAAAGCATAGCAATAGGTTGCATTGTTTTCCTGCAATGGCTTTGTCCTTGGCAATTCAGAGGCTGCGTTAGGGCTGCTTCACATTGCATCGCATTTCTTTGGATGAGGCACGTCTTGTTGAGTTGCATTTGAACTGCAGACAAAACACAAATACATAGACATAATAGAAAATGTGGTGTTTGAAAAGAACACCCGTCAACATGAGGACTATAGAACTGACTAACAGTTCTGTAAACAATTAAAAAACCAGGAGGCAAACCCAATCATATGATTTGCCAGAGTTACAGGACGGGTTCTCCTCCAAACACAGAACTCTCCTTGTTTTACTGAGCAGAGAGAACTACTTCAAGGCTAACCAGCTTCAAATCACGGCCTGATTTCTATGAATGGCATGGGCCACAGTGTGGGTAGGGTAGTGGTAAATGACTGAGAGTGAATGACCATAAAGCTACGTACACACTTCCAATTATTATCGTTGGAAAACGAACAACGAACGATCCTGCACGATATCTACGAACGATCGTATAGCACCGATCCTGCACATAGAGATAACGACACGATCGTTCGTAGATATTGTTCACACAATAGATACGATCGTTTGACCGATACAGGAACTATGTGCACGACAGGAAAGTGAACGAACGTCCATTCATTACGCATGCTCTGAACATGGACGATCAACGAACGACCGTACACACGAACGATGTTCAACGATCGTCGTCCAATCCGATCCGCCGGTCCGGTCGTTCGTTTCCAACGAGTTTCCTCGTTCGTCGGCGTCGGTTACTTTTTTACGAGCGATTTTTTGCCCAATCGATCGTTTGTCGTTCGATTGGAACGATAAAAATTGGAAGTGTGTACGCACCTTAACTGCTTCACAACAGCCCTTGAGGCTAATCAATAAGATTGCAATATTTCCAGATTGCTGAGATTTTCTTTTGTCTTTGCCAGCAGTTTTTTTAAACAATAGCTGATATTTTGGCTGTGCCCCAAATGTAATTACACCAATGCTGTTGGATTCTCAGTTCTTACTGCTGCTAAGCACATGAAACAAAAAACTATCAGTTCTGTGTAAGTAATGAAAACTACGAACTCCTGCTCCAAACCTCTACAAACCCTCTATCATTGGCTGTCAGATATTTTCTCTGCAAAATCAGCCTCTGTTGCTATTGGATGGACAGATGATGGGAGCACCCTAGTCACTGGCAGGAGGTACCACCCAACAGCTCAGACACCTGATATTCACAGACTGACTTTCCTTTTTCCAGAGGGTTTGCAGCTTTTGCAGTCATGCATTCACATTTTAAAATAATTTCCTTTTTTTAAAGCAACCCATGGATAGAAAAACCCTTGGTTTGTTACTTAGGAGACAATTGTGCAAGTGACTGATTACTTTAGACCAACTTGGTTCCCAACATTTTTAACCCGAAGGAACCCTTGAAATACATTTCAGGTCTCTTCATGGAGGTCCGGTGGTAAGAATGCCTTCATTATGGTAATAATTGGGGGAAAATGCCCTTTACAGTGTTTGACGAAAGACCACCCTAGACAGCTAAAAGTGTCATCCTACAGACCTCGCGAAATGGGGTTAAACCCAGAACTATCAGACACCATCAGATGGAAAATCAATTAGCCAAAGCTCAAGAAACTCCTAACAACCACTGAATGAACCCAAGGCTTGCATAGTACCCTGGTTTAGAATGTCTGCTTTAGATGAACCACTTCCAAGATATATGTTTTCATAGATAGAGGAAAGTTTCCAAGATTATGCAAAAACTTTCAGGTGTAGGCTAATGTTACACAGGCTCATCCCACATGTTGTCAACCTGTTAAGTAGTGCTATTTCACAGATATTAAGCCACTTTGTGATCTTAATATTTTTAGCAGTACAATATTGTAAGCCTTGAATTTATTTATATGTCACTTATATGGCAGCTACATAGGTTTTTACCATTCACTTCTTACAGAAATATTTGTATAACTTATTCCTTGGCAACAGAAGAATGAAGCCTGATATACGATGGTTGGGTACAACCAGCATCCTGATTACATCTGTGATTTTAATATATATCCCAGACTGCCTGGGACAGGCTTATCCCTTCATGGATCCTTCACTTCCATGGGATGTACGAGTAAAGGATTTGATTGGCAGGCTTACCCTTGATGAGATGGTTCTTCAGGTAATTGAGTTTATTATATTCATTACATGTTTGCAACAATGGTAACATAAATACTTTTGTTTTTAGCAGGAATATATTGCTAGTTTGCTTAAAATAGGAAGAATTCTGTATACTTTAGACCAGCCTTTTGTTGTCCATCCCTACTACCCAAACCTGGCAGCTCCAGAAAGTTCTATACAAATACTGACTTTTGAAAGTCTGTCTCATCACTGGAGAGACAGAACCCCTTCCCTAAATGACAGTTCTTGCATGTGGCAATTGGCTTATTATATGCTTTTATGCTCTATGCCGGAAAATACTGGGTAAGAAGATCCAGGTGGGGAGCTGTATGGTTAAGGTATAAGCATATACTCTGCTGTATATTTTTTCCCTTTGTTTTGACTTTTTTGTTAAAAATCCATACCGTGCTGAACTAAAACCTAAATATCTGATTATGTGATATTTTATTGTGGAAAGTTGGGATTTAGATGAGCTGATTGTTTTCAGTGGAGGTTTCATGACTTAATGCCTTAGCTGTTAGTCACATGACCAAACACTGGTGGAAACACTTTCTCTAATAAAGGTAGATATATAAGTCCTTCTACTTCTCATGGAAAGTATATCACACTCTACACACTAAAATGGGTTTCCTGGCTGTTTGTTATTATTCAAAAAAAATTCAAGATTGAAGTATTTTGCCAAGTATTTCAACTACAGCTACAAGTTGGGGTAATCTGGATTCCCATTTATAATCGTATATTTATAAAGCAGTGAATCTGGCATTAGTTGTTTACTTTTGCCATTATACATAAGTTCATATGTAATCACGTTATCGGCTAGAATTGTCAATAAAATCATTTTTTTTTTAAATCTTTTACTATAGAAAATTACAACTCCTATATACTGTACATGTCCTTATCAAAACAATATAAATATTATGTCAGAATAGAGTTTACTGTTTGTAATAGTTCTGAATACACAAATATGTATATTATAGTAATGGTATGTAAAATTGTCTTGATTGTCTTGATCAGATGGCAAGAGGAGGAGCACTGAAAAATGGTCCAGCTCCAGCCATCCCTCGCTTGGGTGTGAAACCCCATGCCTGGAACACTGAGTGTCTAAGAGGGGATGTCCAAGCCCCAGGCTGGGCCACTTCTTACCCACAGGCTTTGGGATTAGCTGCATCATTTAGGTAAATATAAATATACAGGTAGTCCCCAGGTTTAGGACATCTGACATACGGACAACTCCTAGATACGAAAAGGGCTTCCCTGCTCCCTCGTGTGCGGTTTGCATGTCTTGGAAAAGAAATCCTTTACTAAACACAGCTCAGACTGAGCTCTTCTGTAAGCTCTTGTAACAGTTTAATGACCAAGACAAATTCTGCAGTTGTTCCTTTTTGCATATGAAGCACAGCTTGCTCCAGAAGTTAATGAATGTCTAGGCTCCATAAAGTTTTTTTTTTTTTGGCTTTGTTTGTGATTAACTCACAGTGAGGATTTTATACAGTAACTGACACCATGCTGCCTAATATTATGTTGAAACAAACATCTGACCAAATTGCATTTATTAAAATAATGTATCTGTTCCGACTTACATACAAATTCAACTTAAGAACAAACCTACAGTCCCTATCTTGTGTACACACTCTAAAATTTTATTGCTCCCTTTTTATACTACTTCTTTTAAGGTAAAAGTGTCATGACAGTCACTTGCCCACCCTACACTATAGCTTTAGGTAATAATGAAGGAACAATTGGACTAGGTTGTTATACAGTTACCCTTGTGTTACTTTTAAAGGTTTCATATAGTCGTCTGAGTATCTGGCAAACATTTGTCACTGCCATTAACATTCAATTTTACTTAGTATGATCATCATCTGATCTGACACAACATTTTATCCACAGCCCTGAGCTGATTGCCAGAGTAGCTAATGCTACTGCCACTGAAGTACGAGCCAAACATAATTACTTTACGTCTATTGGGAACTATGATGACCACACTGGACTCAGCTGCTTCAGTCCTGTGATAAATATCATGCGGCATCCTCTTTGGGGAAGAAACCAAGTAAGTTAATTACTTCATATTTTTTATAAGCATGTGGTTAGCACTTTATTAGATATATTCATCTTGATACATGGTCATCAACTATACTCAAGGAGAGCATGACAATCAACAATGTACAGTATTAAAAAATCCAATTTATTTTAAGAACATATGCCTGATATTGTACCCTTCACAAGCGTTTTCTGGTAAAACAAAAGAGGATTGATCAAAAGAGTCATGCTGTGTACTCTACATTCTAACACTTACATCTTGGATCACTGAAATCAGAAATATGTTTCAGACTAGGCAACTTTTTCTTTGGTCTTCAGACATTTAGAGGTACCTTGAACCTGCACCATCTCCTGTCATTTACATGGAGCCCTTGCAAGAGCCTTTACTGCTGCTTGTGCTCCTCTACTTGCCACACTTTTTGATTAGGCAGCACAGCTTAGGGGAAAGGAGACACACCTATAAGTTACATTTGCAGCCTAGAACTAAGCAGTCCCACCAAGATAGAAAAAAAGGCCCATAGCAAAACAAAAAAAAAATAAGTGAAGTGGGGGTGGGGCAGGGGGTGGGTTTGGATGCTGGGGGGTTGTTAAAAGGTTTACATGACTTGTTAGTGAAGTTTGGGGAGGTTGGTAAGCAGAGGTTGGGGCCTGCAGATGTTGGAGCAGGTGTTTGTGTGGACAGTGTTGTTGAGCCTAGACCGCCGTCTGTGGTGGGGGAGCGCACATCACTGGGGGATTGTGTGTTGTCCTCCTCGCCATCGGTGCATTTGGAGGGAAGGGCTGCAAGGGCTAGTTCAATTGAAGGTGAGAAGAAGGAGGGGGGTTCTGGGGACGCTAACCCAGGTATCACAGATGGGGCAAAAGAGGAGGTTTATGTATGTTTTGAGGGGCCTCTGGGGTCGCACCTGCCACAGAAAGTGTGCAAGCAGATTTGGAAAGGTGAGTATGTCGACATTTTTTCCCTGCTACCTGTGGAGCGGTCCAGGGCCAGAGACGCTAAGGTCAGTGGGGGTAAGAGGCAGGGGGAGGATAAGGGGCTGTGGCGGCTGATACCACGCACATTTCAAAATTGGTTACTTTGCTATCTTGGCCAGTTTGATCGGGGAGAAGGCGCCATAAAAATTGTTCGGCCCTTTTTTGCCATTAGTGAAGCGCACAGGGTTTATGGGGGGGTGGCGTGGCTTCGTTATGATTAACAGTTTCGTCAGTGAAAAGCCATGTGCCCAGGGATGAGATGGGACCACAAAGACATTAGTCTGTAAATGCGGCTGATGACATTAGCGTGTATGTGACCGCAGTTGTTGCTTGGAGGCACCGGGGGTTCAGGAGTCGGGGGGGTCCTCGGCGGGAAAGCGGAAGAGATTTTGGTGGATCTACAACGAGGGAGCGTGCAAGTTTGGAACGTCATGTCGTTTCAAACACTAGTGTTCAGGATGGGGGGTCTGCACCCTCTTGCGCAATGCCCTGGGAAGGGAAAAGGACGTACCGGTGAGCCTGCGGGTAGGAGGGGGGACTCCGGTGAAGGTGGTGAATCCCAACCGGGCGGGGTTTTGGAACAAGGTTTCAAAGATCGTTTCCCTGCAGTTTGGCTAGAGCGCACAATTTGTGTCGGCTTTGCGGAATCCTGCGGCTATCTCTGCCAAGTTGGCCAAGAAGGTGGCGCTGGGCCGTGTGGCAGGTCCTTTTGGGGAGCCCCCTCTGGGTGACTTGGTTGTGTCGCCTTTGGGGGGGGTCCCTAAAAAGGAGGCCAGTTTGGATGATTCATCATTTATCGTTCCCCCGAGAGGGCTCAGTTAATGAAGTGATTGATCCTGAACTGTGCAAGGTGGCTTACACTTCTTCTGATACAGCCATGGTTTTAGTTAGGAGAGCTGGACGGGGTTGTTTCCTGGCTAAGGTCGATATTGAAGCTGCTTTTAGGTTGTTACCGGTGCATCCTGATTGTTTTCATTTGTTGGGTTGTGAATGGCAAGATGCATTTTATGTTGATAAATGTTTGCCCATGGGCTGTTTAATTTAGTGTGCACTATTTGAGATGTTTAGTAACTTTTTGCAGTGGGTGGTGAAGATGATACCCTGGGTTCAGTCAATTATACATTATTTAGATAATTTCCTGTGTAGTGGACCTGCAGGGTCATTTGTGTGTGCTTCCTTGTTGAGCATTTTGGAGGAGGTGGCAGCAAATTTTGGTGTGCCCCTGGCAGGGGACAAAACAGTGTGGTCGTCTGCCCAGTTATGTTTTTTCGGCATTGTATTGGACTCTGAGTTGATGGAATGTCGATTGCCTGATAATAAATTAGCAAGTCTGAAAATGACGGTGGTGCCGTTAAAAAAGATTTGTTTAAGAGAGCTACAGTGCCTCCTGGGGAAACTGAATTTCACTTGTAGAATCATGCCGATAGGAAGGATATTCAGTCACAGTCTTGCGGCAGGTACGGCTGGGATCAGATCGCCAAGGCTTTTAATCAGGCTGACTAAAGTGCTGCGGGAGGATTTGAAAGTTTGGAATAATTTCTTGAGGCAGCACAATGGGAGAACTTTGTGGATGGCGGAGTCGGTGGACAGTGAAGCTCTGGATCTGATGACGGATGCGTCAGGAGCTTATGGGTACGGTGTGTACTTTCAGGGCAAGTGGAGTGCAGGTCCCTGTCCTGCTGGGTGGAAGGAAGCGGAGTTTTGCAAACATTCAGTACTGCTGGAGTTGTTCCCTATTGTTGTGGGTTTGGAATTGTGGGGTTGAATCGCAAGGTTTGTTTTTTCTGTGATAACATGGGGGTGCTGGAGGCGATTAACAATAATTCAGCGTCTTCACCTCCTGTGATTTGTTTCCTCCTCCTTGTACCTCCTGAGGCATATGGTTTTGTTGTGTTTGCGTTTTAACATTTGGGTGCGGGCAGTGCATGTACCTGGGCGGGTAAATGTAATTGCTGACCCTCATTCTCGTTTTTAGTGGGAAAGGTATCGAGCAGCCGCACCATTGGCAGAGGAGTGGGGTCTTCCTTGTCCACAGGACGTTTGGAAGGTGGTCTGGGGATCATTGCTGGCTTGGTTCAACAGTCTGTCAGTGCTGGAACATGGCAATCGTATGTTGGGTGCTGGAGGGGATGGTTTCTGTTTTTACAGACTGTGGAGGTGGAGGGGGATCCAAAAGGGGAAAAATCTGCAGTCTTATTGTTTTGGGTCATAATTATCAAAGGGGTAGCCCTGGGGCTGCTATGGCCAGGAAACTGGCAGCACTAGCCTTTTTATTCAAATTGATGGGTTGGCGGGATGGTACGAAGAGTTTTGTGGTCAGACAGGCTTTGCGTGGTTATCGGAAGGGGAGGGTGCGTATAGATACTAGGAGGTGGGTGTCCTTTGAATTGTTTTTTAGAATTATTGTGACAGGTGGGTTTACAGTGTGTTGATAGCCTTGAGGTGGTTTTGTTTATGGCGCTTTTTGTGGTTACGATTTTGCAGCTTTACGGATTGGTGAGGTGGTTAGTCCTAGCAGGATGCAGCAGGAGGGTTTGTTCCTGGATGATGTGGGCTTGGAGGTTGGACAGGTTTTGGTTTGGATACGAAAGTCAGACAGATGGGGAAAGGAGTGCGGCTGGAATTGAGGCCTGGGTCGGTGGCATGCCCAGTGCAGGCAGTGGGTGAGTATTTAAGGGCGCGCCCGGATAGGGCTGGGCCTTTCTTTATTCACAAAAATGGTTTGTTTGTTTCGCGCTATCATTTTGGGGAGGTTTTCAAAAAATGTGTGGCAGCTACTGGAAGAAACGTGAGTGAGCATTACTCACATTTGTTCCGTATTGGGGCTGCAACAGAGGTGGTCATGTGGGGGCTCGGTGGTAAGGTCAATAAATGTGTCATTTCATTGAGGGGGGGGGGTTGTTTGGTGGTTATTGTGGTGGAGAATTTTCTGTAATTATCTCTTTTAGGTTTTCCGAAGCGTCTGGTGTGTCTTGGGACACTCTTATGTTTACTGGGGTTCCAGGCGGGCTGATATTCGGCCGAACAGAAGGTAGTTGGGCGTACCAAGGGATACAGCGCTGATCTGTTGGATAGTCATCCCGGGTATGCAGTGGAGTCGTGTATTGCTGAAGATCAGCAGATTTGCTCCGCTGGACAGGCTTCCCAGCATGGTTTTGATTAATGTGGGAGGGAATAATATAGGGTCCCATTCAATGAGGGAGCTTATTCTTGATATTAAATTAGATTTTTTGAGGTTGTGTAGCTTGTTGCCTGGTACTTTGTTCCTGTGGTCAGACATAGTGGCGAGGGGGGTTTAGCGGAATGCAAGGTCATTAGAACGCCCTAATAAAGCTTGCATTAAAATCAACAAGGAGGTGGGGAGGTTTGTGTCCAGGATTGGTGGTTTGGTGGTAAGACACAAAGACCTGAAGAAGGATTCGCATTTGTCCCTCTGGGGTGAATGGGGTACACTTGAATGCGATGGAGACAGAGTTATGGTTGTTGAGCTTACAAAATGGTGTGTAGAGGGCCCTGGGGGTGTAGCGGTGCTCACAAGCATAGGAAGATCATGCTTGCAGCTAGTGCCGGTTCTTGGTTGGTTGGTCCATGGGAGGTAAACAACAGAAAAACTGGGGATTGGGACCCCATCAAGGTATGGAGTTCTTGTCAAGTGGAGCCACAAACGACACTGGGTTGTCGTGGGGGCAAGGAGGGAGCGGAAGATGTACGCTGACCGTTCCCGAGCGGGAGCGGCTGGGAGCCTGTTTTGGGGAGTGGTAATTTTGGAAAAGTTGGTAGTTGATGGGGTACTCTAATGGACCTTTATTTAAAAAGTATAACTGGTGTTTTAAAATGATGTTGTAATGTTTTAAAATTACACTGTAGTTGTATTGGATTTTGTTAAATATGAATTGTTAAGGTTATAGCAAATAAATTGGGCGGCTATGGCAAATGTATATCAAAAAAGGGGTAGTGTTTTTATTGGTATGGGATTGGTGAGTGGAGGAAGAGTTGTTTGGGAAGCGTGAGCATATTCATATACTCTACCCTAGTCAAGCATGTGAGGAAAGAGGAAGCAAGTGTAGCTCAGGATTCCCAGAATGTAAAGAAGTGGCAAAGTGAAGATAGAAGACCAAAGTAAATATTGCTGAATCCACTGGACAAAATAAGTACTGGGGTTTATTGCTGGGTCTCAGCGATTATTGATGGCACTTAGGGGTATATTGGAGGTTATCACTGCATTATTTTCACTCCCTTTGAAGGTGAGTATGTCAGCTTGGGAGAGGATCATTAAAGTAAACCTGTTGCTTTGTCTTGCACTGTTATGTAAAGGTTAAACAGCAGACAAACTGATAATTTACATGCAGTAAATGCCATTTACAATGTTTTATCATTACTTTTTACTTACTGGTTGAACAGAATATCATTATTGTCATTATATTGCTAGGAAACCTATGGAGAAGACCCCTATCTTAGTGGAATTCTAGCTACCGCCTTTGTGAAAGGACTGCAGGGAGACCATCCTCGTTATGTTAAAGCAAATGCAGGCTGCAAACACTTTGATGTACATGGGGGCCCTGAGAATATACCAGTTTCAAGATTCAGTTTTGATGCCAAGGTAAAGTAGTGGGTACACTACAAAAAGGTGCAATGCATATATCCATTACTCCCCATGTTTTCTTGAGCTAAGAACGTCAGTTTGTCAAAACTAGATCCAGCATGAGTAATAAAAACTGAAGTTTTAATTGTTGCCTTTGCTTTTATGTTTAGTCAACATTATATTGGTTCACTTTAATGATTAGTGGTGTTTGGTTTTCCTCAGAAACCTTCTCTGCCTTCCTAAACACTTTAGATCTGTTTAGCATTTACATATTTATAATATTGTACATAGTATGTTATGCAATATCTTTGTGCTCTGAATGCAAAAAGCATACATCCAAATTTAAATCATTATACCTTAATAAATAATATTGTACAAGTATAAAATGTAATACTGTCAAAATATCTACAAAAGTTGGGTATGCTCACTTAATTCGGAGCCAATTAGAGTTAAATATATGGACAAGAATATAATTTTCTTTACCTCCACACAATCTTACATTTTCCTTAGCTTTTTACTATGGTTTCTTTTATTACCAGGTGGATGAAAGAGATTGGAGAATGACATTTTTGCCTCAGTTTCAGGCTTGTGTTGAAGCTGGAACTTACAGTGTCATGTGTAGTTACAATAGGTTAGTATCATAAAGTATTGCAGTGGTTGTTATATCCTATTTATTTACAGGGTATATTTAGGTATTAGCCAAATTTACCCTTAAACCTCCCTTTCCCTAAATAAAATATACCTGACCATTCCTTTTACCTCATTCCAATAGCAAGAAAAATCTCTCCATACTATTTGTAACTTAATTACCAGGCTGTTACTGCACCTATAATTAAATGTCAATTATTTCTTAAGGATTACCTAAAACTAAGGCATTTTCTTTCTAAAACTATTCCTAGCCTTATTCCTAATATGTGTTAGATAATTTCTCTATGTTAAAATTTATCAGTATATTCTGGTAAACCAACAGGTTTTTTAACCATTTTTTTAACTTGGAGTTTACAAACCTTTTAACAAAGGATGTAAATAGGAAAGATTAAAACAGAATCTGCTTTTAAATAGGAAACAAGTAAAAATAAAACATCATATATAAAATGTATAAAGTATAATGGAAATTGAATTGAAAATTGAAATATAAACCGCCTAATGCAGGATAAAACATTCCTTGTTGTAAATCAAGGGCCCAGCTGACATGAAGATTTTATGTTAATTAATTGTTATCTTCCTTTATAGAGTGAATGGGGTCCCTGCATGTGCCAATGAGAAGCTGCTGACAAATATCCTTCGCAAAGAATGGGGCTTTCAAGGCTATGTTGTCAGTGATGAAGCAGCAATTGAATTTATCATGACACAACACAAGTACACCAGCAGCTTTCTGGAGACTGCAATAGGTAAGTTTAGAAGTGTACATTAAAATATACCAAAGATTATAATAAAATAGGTAAAAGTATGGTGATTATTGGCAAATGTTGAATTAGCTGTTCTGTCTCTTAGTCTAGTCTGGGTTATTTATTTATGATAGGTTAACTTGGGGGCATTTCTACAAACAGATCAACATTTTTAAAGTTTTACTGAATAATTTTAATGAAGAGGAATTCTCCTTAGTAAGGGCATACAGAAAACACATGAAATGGAGTAAATCAGGGAACATTATACAACTTTTATTATTACAGCCCAAAAACAAACAATGTGGTAATGATTGAAAAAGGCAATTTGCATCCTTGCTTACCTACTAAATGATATTTATACAATTAAAGTATATCTTTTAAAATGATCCGAATTATCTTGAAAAAATAAAATATACATAAGAGAAATAACCCAGTATAATGAAAATAGAAGTGGTGTAGAGATCCATGTATACACAGCAGTCATGGAAACAATAGCAAGTGAATCCTGCCTTCAAGCTCACTATCTAAGGGGCTATGGTGTACAGAACAACAGGTAAGGGAGTCAGTAGGCTGTGTACCAAGTGGGCATGACATGTTGGTATCTGTATTGGATGACCTAGGTCAGCCTACTGTATATTCTTGCCTGAATAGGTTTTTAAGTTGCATTTGCGTTAAATGCCGAACAGAATGCAGAGGGTAGAGGAAAGGAGAAGCGTGTGAAAAATCCTGAATATAGGAATGGGAAGAGAGATTCAGAGGATTATGTGATTAGCAGTGGAATTTGTGTTTAGAATGCAGTTATATCGGAGGAGGTGGATTGTAAAGAGCTTTGTATAAAAGAGTTTAGATTTTGAATTGTACTCTTTTATGTTCGTTTTCAGTGATTAAGAGTGACAAATAAATGAACGAGTGCTGTACACAATGCCTGTTCTGTTCTATGGGAGAGGGAGAACAAGCAAGCGGCACCCCACTATGCTCTCCTCCCTTGTCTTCTATAGTGGTCATTCCCTACTGGTCATGGAGATCTGTCAGGATAAATTCATGAACAACTTCTGCCAACCACTGTAGACTACTGTCAAATTCTCGTCTGAGATGAGCACAACCATTCAGTTAGGGCAAGAATCATCTGACGTGTACATAGCCTTGAAGAAATGATATGTGCAGCAATGTTCAGGTGGTCCACAGGTACACTACAGATGGAATGTTGCAGTCAAGGTTTAAAATGCTTACAAATGGAAAAGTTGTTTTTAGGTTGTTCATATAAACATTCCTTTGCGCATGGTTTTTTAGCAAATCTGATCTATTATTACACCTTTAAAAAGAGTGTTTCCATTTCTTTGGGTTTGTAACTTGTTGTGTTTGCAATGCATGCAAACATTTGTCATACTCTGTGTGGCGAATTGTACATTCCATTATTGATGTTGTGTAAATTAAACAACATGTTAATCTCATCTTGAGGTGCCTAATTAGTAATGACACTGTCATAAAAAACACTAACCAAAAATATATTGTGTGTGTATATATATATATATATATATATATATATATATATATATATTTTTTTTTTTCTATTTTTAGTTTCCGTCAATTCTGGATGTAATTTGGAGCTGTCCTTCAGTCTGACAGACAATGTCTTCATGAAAATTATGGATGCAGTCACGTATGGAAATATCACTTTGGAGGTAATTAGTGTAAATGTAACATTTTATTTTATTGGACTATGTTCAGATGTTTGTAAACCTTGTAGTTACTCGCTCCTGGGGACCTATATGTAACTGCTAAGCATCTGGAATGTTCATTAGCATTTTTGATTGGAGTTTGCCGAAAAGAATAGAGTTCTACGGTATTAAGCAGTTGACCACAGTGAACCACTGTGATCTCGCAGTTGCCTGTGTGAACATTTGGGCTTTAGATTTTGTCCTTACTTTGTATTGTAGCACCTATATTCTACATTCTGGCTATTCTATTATTTTATAAAATATGAAAACGGAGCCTTGTCATGAAACCTTCTCATCAGCTATTTTCTGGTTGTAGACGGTAAAAGAACGTGTATACCCTTTATTCTACACTCGTATGCGTTTGGGAGAGTTTGACCCTCCAGATATGAATCCCTACAACGCTTTAAACCTGAGTTCTGTTCAGAGCCAAGAACACAGAGACCTTGCACTGGAAGCTGCTATAAAGAGCTTTGTCCTGCTGAAGAATATTAAGAACACATTACCTCTGGATTTTCGGGGCATTAAAGGCAAGAAGTTTGGGGTAAGGTACATTTTTTTACCAGTTTGCTATTTCTGGCTTTCCCCCTTCATGAACATGCTATGATATTATTAAATAATGACCATTTCCATCACATACCTTATGTAAGACTTGGTGACATTATTTAGGCCAACAGGGAGTGAATATGGGATATTTATTAGTAACATTTGCATGAGTGCAAGCAGATGTGCAAATGTTGTGTACAAAAATTGGTGCCCATTTGTAATGCACCAGCATACCTTTTCCAGAACAACGTGCTGCTGGAAAATTTTATATCAGGAATAGATAATTGATGTAACTCAAGGCTATGATTTGTTTTTGTATTAGTCTTATGCTTGTATGTATGTATATTTCACACTTTGTGGATTATTTATAAAGCTTTATGTAAAAAATACATTCTCAGTTAAAAAAATTGTAACGTAGGTTTGATGGATGTCACATTTACTACTTTAGAAATATGCCCTCTATGCGGCTTTTCACAATATGAATCGCTTCACCAAGCCATAATAATCATTAATTTCACCAGTGAGAGCCAGTGGGAGCTAAGCATTGCATTGTCAGAAATGTCAATTGTTGTTCTAAACTGCATAGTTAATATAGCTTAGTAAAACCAATAGTACAAAAGCCTTGTTTTATATAATTTATAATTGCTTTATTTTATAATGTTCTTCTTTTATGCTTTTTCTTCAGGTAATTGGCCCATTTGCCAACAATTCCAAAGAACTATTTGGAGACTACGAACCATATCCAGATCCCAAGTATATTGTAACTCCCAGGTAGAGTGATAAAGTGGACAAATGTATGTCACCTTAGCTAATTGTTCCAGACAAGTACCTCAAAGTATTGAAGCCAGACATAGTCAAGCATTTTAGAAGGTCAATAGGGGGAACCTATATTTTAATATACAGGCTTTGGACCTGACAAACAAAGTGAAGATTTACTATATTTTAAGGAATTTGTGCTTATGCAGTTTCTTGTAAAATTTACCCTTTATTTTGCATTGCTCATGAAAAATAGCAGTGCATTTCTTGTGCCTTGAGATTCAAAGTTGTAAAATCAGAAAAGGTCTGAGACTGAGATTTTGTGATGCCACTGCTATGTTAAATAAACATGCAGTGTAATTATATTTTTGCATCTGCTTTGTTTATCCTCTGAATCGCTTTTCCCCTTCTGTTATGTGAGTTTTCCTCCTCTGGTCATTAGATAAGGAGCTGTCAAGGAACAGCTTTAACGTAAGTTAGCAAAGCTCTGTTCCTCCACCAAGATGGCTGCTTCCACTAGAGAAATAGTGTAGAACAAGACATAGTAAATCATGAATGGGGAAAGAAATGGTTGTTGGGAGCCTACAAGCAAAACTCAGAACTCCTCTTTTGTCTTCTGCTCACCTTTTTGAGTACAACTTTGAGTACAACTTCTACAGTTCAGTTTCCCCATAAGCCCAGTATGGTGTTCAGATGTAATACATACATTTTCAAACGTTCTATTTACTACTAGATGCCAATCTTGTTACTGCTAGCTTTGTCTTTTAGCCAGTAAAAGGATTAATGGAACCTATTTTCTTGTAGGGATGGCATTGCAGAGCTTCCAGTGGACATCAGTTTTGCAGCTGGCTGTGAAGATGCTAAGTGTGAAACGTACTCCTCCGATGAGATAAAAGAGTTGGTCCAATCTGTAGATTTAACCATTGTATGCCTTGGAACTGGTAAGAATTTAGTAGATTTATAATATTATATTTTTGGTGTGGTTATACACAAGTAAAAAAAAAAGCAGGGGGGTCCTTGGAATTAACCAATTTGAGGACATAGGCTCCTTGTTACTCCTGTTACATTATTTCTTAGGCAATTGTCATCATTGCCCAGGTCCCCGGAGCAGAAGATGAGGTTTTATTTTTAATTTCCACACCTTCTAATAGTAGGTGATTTTAGAGGAGACAAAGGGTCCTGGCTATTTAAGTGGATATTTTAGTACCACAGTAAAGAAGGTATTAATTTTGTCAGCTCTAAATTAAATAATTAGGGCCCATACGGAGCTGAATATTCTCCCACCAACATAGGATGGTACAGGATGCTTGAGAGACATACATACCTAAAAGTGCTCGGTATTGTTTTTATTTGCTTCTGGTGACCATACAAAGTAACAGGATGTTGTCAGGAAGATGACATTACCCAGCTGATTGTCTAATGTATGTGTGTGATCAAAGTATGTAAGTAATCATGGCCATTCATCCACCTAGGGGTGACTGTAGAAAGTGAGGGGGTGGATCGAAGTGTTTTATCTCTACGTGGTTACCAGTCCACATTACTCAAAGATGCTGTAATCTCAGGTAAGCTTTATTTACTACTACTTACTTTTTTTGTATTACATTAAAATGTAAATGTTTTGTTTCAGTGGATTGCAATAAACATAAAAGTTTATTAGCAGCGGTTTCTTAAAGTACTTTGATGGCAGTAAGGTTTGTGTGATACTCTGCTCACCCATTAGCAATATTTTAGGATTATGCTGTGTTGCCATATCATTTTTTTCTTATAGCTGGAGGACATCCTGTTATTCTGTTGCTTTTTAATGCCGGTCCTGTGGACATTTCCTGGGCCAAGGAAAGTGAGGGTGTGCATGCCATTCTGGAGTGCTTTTTCCCTGCACAAGCTGCAGGCACTGCTATAACTAAGGTTTTAATTGGAGCAGAAGAGGCAAATCCTGCAGGCAGGTTGCCATCCACATGGCCCGCAGGCATGGAGCAGGTAAGACTTATTGATTATAATTGTTTACAAAATTTGTTAAAAAAGACTGTACAATACATGTCAGTTCTAAATATCCTCTTACTTTTTTTATTAATATCCTGTGCAAGATCTATGCTGTCTCTGTATTGCTAACAACTGTTGGAGCTTCTGTTAAGCCTCATAATGCATTGCAATGATTACTAGCAGATATACACAAAATAACATGCCAGATTTCAACTATATTTTATCTTTCTTACTGAAATATCATTTGCCTAAGGTTCCTCCTATGGAAAACTACACAATGCAAGGGCGGACATACCGGTATTATGGGAGCCAAGTTCCTCTGTACCCATTTGGTTATGGGCTTTCCTACACCACGTTTCACTATAGTAATCTTGAAGTTAATCCAAGTCTTCTGCATCCTTGTGAAACTCTCCAGTTGTCTGTGAATGTGAAAAATACTGGGTTAAGAATGGGGGATGAGGTAAGAAGAAAATAGTTTATTGCTGTATCTGCATAAAACTATGCTTACAGTTCAGGTTGAAGATGTATATTTGCCATATTTTACACCATACATACACAGATAAAATACACTTATTAGAGATGTCTCTTCTGCCAATTGACTTGTATTTCTGTCTTTGAAGTCCTGAAATTTTCACATCCCCCCTAAAAACAAAAAGAGTGCTAGCCTAGTGACTTGACAGTTTTTTTTTTTTTACTGAACTAATTACAATACAGTGGTTCTGATTTAATAACATTTTCCAAAGTTGGAGAAGATACACTTTCATTGGTGAAGCTTGAGTGATCCAGCAAACCTGGGATTTTTAGCTATTTGTTAGCAAATGTTTTTAATCCTGGACCAGATCTATTACAGGTTTGCTGGATCACCCAACTTTACCAATGAAAGTGTATCCTCTTCAACTATGGAAAACTTTACTAAATCAGACCTATCAGACCCAAGTGTATCCTCTCCAATCTTGGAGAGCTTTAATGAATCAGGCCCAATTAATCTATTTGTTTCCAGTTTGTGATAGAACAAATAAATAATAAATTACATGCATAACCAACCTTAGCTGTCAGAGGATTTTTGATGCCAATTTTGTTATCCACAGATTCCTGCGTAGCCTAAAACCTGTCTGCAGGCAACATTGCAGTTGAGCATTTTAGCTTGGTTTTTAGGACCTACCCCACCATATGAGAGGACAATAAATGAGCAGGAGCACTGTCTTTATGTCATTATTTTCTCTTTGTTTCTTCTCTTTGTTTTGCATGTTTTGGCATAATAATACAACAATACGATGCAGAATATTATACCTTTATATAACTCATTACAATTTTGTATGACATTGAGCTTTGTTTCCCAACCCGTGTTCCTTCAGAGTTTACTTGGGGTTCCTTGAGCTGTGAACAATTGACTCAACTTTACATGTGCAGATCCCTTGATCCCTCTGGAGCTTTCCTGGATTGGGCCCTGTGCCATTCTTTGTCCAGGCGTAGGGGAGATGCCAGGCGCCACCATCTTTTTTTTTTTTTTTTCTTTGTCTTCAGGCTTCTGCCTATGTCACCTGATCTCGCCTGTGCAGGCGTGAGATCGAGTGACTTAACGTGCTGTAAATGAGGAAAAAAAAGAGTTCTGCATTTTTTTTCTTATTGAAGGAAAACATAATTTTTGTCATTCTTCCCACTGGCCAGCAATGTAGGAAAAGTATTCTTTGTACTGACCACCATATTAATAATATACTTTGAGTCGTGGAAAAAGTTGTTATGGCATGGGTTCACTGAAGGCTTGAAAGATATTTCAAGGATTCCCCCCTGTTAAAAAGGTTGACAAACACTGCTTTAGGGCTTTGAATGTTTGTGTGCAATGTGTTCTTTGTTTAATCCTCATAATGAAATTTACATCTAGTTAGCCCAAACTTTTTTTCAAAGAGTTTTATTAATCATTGTGTTTTGTCCATAGGTGGTACAGGTGTATATGAGCTGGTGGACTGCATCTGTGCCAGTTCCTAAATGGCAGTTGGTAGCATTTCAACGGGTAACCATTCAATCAGGAAGTTCTATGAAGGTTTTTATGAAAGTTCTACCAAAGCAGCGAGCAGTTTGGAGTGAAAACTGGATTATTGAGCCTGGGGAGTTTTCCCTTTATGTGGGGGGGCAGCAGCCTTTTCAGATCACAAGTGTTCCATCCAATATTCTGCAGGCTAACTTTTTAGTTAGCGGAACTTCTCGTCTGCTTAGTACTTGCTGAATAAGCAATTGCATGATGCTATTTTTCCACTAGGTGGAGAGCTTTAATAAAAACTAAACCTTGATCTTCAATGACTATTGTTATTAGAAAACAAAAAAGGGCTATCAATAAAACCCCTGCATGGGCAATGATGTGAGTACTGTATGTAGACTTGACAAATGGCATCCCATCTCTTCACTGCTGCCATTCTTGTTCTTGAATAATGATAACCCAGCATAATACAATACATATGCCTAAAACACTGCAAATGATTTTGCTGATGCTATCAAGGACATTCAGTTAGTTTTGCATATAAAAAAGCAGTGAAAACATTGTGGAAACTAATCCTTTTTTTAATGTTACAATTATGCATTTGAAAAAGAAAATTAAACTGCTATAAATCAAATTTAAGTGTATATTCAGATGTCTTATCATTGGCACCATGCATTGTGGTAATGTCTGCACTAACATTTGCTTTATCCCAACAAAACTGGTCACTAAAGTGACTTTTGGCCCATTGGGTATATTTGCAATGTTAAGCCTGTGCTTGTCATGTGCCAGCTCTGGTACTAAATTCTGCTGCTTTATTTCTGATAAAGGCTGCAAAAACATTGGCATAGACATGGTCACTGCTATATATTGCAATGCAGTAGTCACAGTATATACGTAATATACAGTGCAAATAGTAAAAAAAAGGAAAATGATACTTTCCACAATGTGTATTACATAGATTAACATGAATTTATGATTAATGTTTAATTGGCCGGGATGAACCATGTATAGTGAATACACAAATTATAGCAGAATTACCATTTGCCTGCAGGTAATGTGGAGTACTTTAATCAAATGAGGTTTCTCCTATCTTGCTGAGTTGAAAGAAAATAAAGAAAGTTAGGAAACAATATATATTTCTTCTTCCAGTTTTTATGTTTTATTCTTAAGTTCTAGAGATAGCCCTTTAATGTTTTCATTCTTGTTTGATTTCATTGATTGTGATCTACATTGGAAGCAATTAATGTGTCTCGTCCTTTGTAAAGCACTTCTATAATATGTCAGGGCAGCCTAAAATGTGAATTAAATAATGTGTATGAAAGCTTTGCTGCATATGTCAAACATGAATAAAGACATTAATAAAAATATCCTTGTTGTGAAATACAAATGTTTCAGTATACAAAGGTTTATGGTTCTAGTAAATAATATTACAGGATATGTAATAAAGTCAGATTTACAGAATATATCCAAAACCAACACAAAACATATAAAGGGACTTTTCAGGCACTTAAGGTGCGTACACACTTCCAATTTTTATCGTTCCAATCGAACGACGAACGATCGATTGGGCAAAAAATCGTTCGTAAAAAAGTAACGATCGTATCTATTGTGTGTACAATATCTACGAACGATCGTGTCGTTAACTCTATGTGCAGGATCGGTGCTATACGATCGTTCGTATATATCATGCATGAACGTTCGTCGTTCGTTTTCCAACGATAATAATTGGAAGTGTGTATGTAGCTTTAGAAAAAAAGAAAAACATAACTTTTAATTCAGTAATTTTAAAATCAATACAGTTAAATCTGCACGTAACATTTTAGTAAACTTTTCACAATAACATAGTCGACGCGGTTTGTGGATGTATCGGCTTCTTCAGGAAATGCTTTTGAGACCTAATAATGCATATAATTATGCATTATTAACAGTGATGACAATGTCTCTAGTTTTATTCCATTATTCCAAATGAATGCACTTATTTATTTCGTTGAAAGTACTTAATTTCCACCTATTGTGGATACCTTCTCCACAAATGTATTGCGCAAATCCATTGAGGGGGGGAGAAAGCAGCAGTTAATGCCGCAAAACCCAGGTCCAGGGTAACCATAAACTTTATAGCACAGGAAGACCTACAAATATTTATTTATAATAAGTATCACTTCTTGATATTGATAGGTGATATTACTCATATTCTAATATGTCATACTTGATCAACTTTCTCACTATATTCTTTACCGCGCTTAGCAGCAGCCATCCTTATAAATCGAGTGGGTTCCAATAAATGATAGATGTCACCTAACGTGAATAGTGTTCAAGTGCGGTAAAGAATATAATGAGAAAGTTGATCAAGTATAACACATATTTAAATCCAAACGCGTCAAAACTATATGAGACTATGTTATTGTGAGAATTTACTAATATGGTATATGTACCTTTAACTGTATTGATTTTAAAATAACTGATTAAAAGTTATGTTTTTCTTTTATATTTAAGTGCCCTAAAAGTCCCTTTTTGTGTTTTGTGTTGGTTTTGGATATATAAGTTTGGGATATGGCACATGCTAATTAAGTTATGAAGACTATCAATCATTTACTTGACCAGTATAAGAAAATTTGCAGATTTACAGAATAAATGAAAAAAATACATATTTTGTCAACCAAAAACTGTAGGGTCTATTAAAGAGTTTTTCTGTTCTTTAATAAAGTGTATCTAATTGTAACAAATCAAAAGATACAAGCTGATCTACACAAGTTCTATTGCTGTCATTATTTTACTTTTCCTTCTATTATTTCTTTTTAACCTGCTTTCCTTAAGCAGCAATATTCCCACCATAGGATACATAGCCCGACTATGGCCTGTATGGGTCAGCATGCCAATATATATGTATTTCTGGCTATTCTGTTCTGAAACTTGTATAGGTTACAGTTGTAGACCATAAATATGAAACAATAGTGTACCTTTTCTTCTCTAGCCTGCTGACTGGACAGAGAAAGAGCAACAGGAGATTAACTAGGTCCTTCTTCTTTCTCAAACTTTATAGCACTTTATCTGCATGAACATGTCTGATTCGCTTCAGCCCCCACCTTCCCTCTGCCAGCTTAAAAGCTGCTGTAAAGGGGATTGCAAGGTTGATAATAAATCAAATTCTGGTTCTTACACTAGCTGATGTATTAGTAAATGGCTAGCTTTATTGCTTTGTGTTTTGTATATACCTAAAGTACAGCTGTAACTTTGTGCCCCCTATAATGTCAGAGGGATCATGGGGATCATGTTCAAGCCTCCAATGCAAGTGTACCAGAGAAATATTTGCTTGCTCGTTCATTTACTTTTGTTAAACTTCAGTCCTCAAGGGCCACAAATGGGCCAAGATATTCAAATAAAAGTTTTTGTGATCCCTGCCATATTAAATGTACTGCTGTTGGTATATTATATACAGAAATATTAAAAAATTCCTATAAAGCATATCTCATCTACATATATATATTTATAAACAGCAAGGTTGTCATATTCTAATTATTTTATTACAGTACTATAATACTCAGCAAGAGGAAGATGTACTAAATATGTTGATTGAGGATAAAGTAGCTGTATCCAGTTGCAACATGTTAAAATATATATGATTAATATATTTCAAATCAAGATTTAATTTAAACAAATGCCATCAATTAAATACAACACAATTACTATTACAGCAGTTATTGCATGTTTAATATTTTGCTTGCTGTGCAGCTTTGAAGATTCAGTCAAGCATACAGGCTCCAAAATTTGGACATTGGAAACATAGACGAATCTAAGCGTCATTTGCTGGGAAAATGCCCCCTTTCCACTAAAAATACTTGATTATTTAAACTGTTAACTTTGTTCCCAAAATGTGATCACCAATAGGCAGAATAAAAGGAGTTAATTTGTGTTAAACCTTCTGAGACTTTGATGTTCTTTAATGCAGTGTCATCTTGCCAGCTAGGTTGTAATTACAATCTAGTCTCCTAAGTATATACCAACTCTCGCCCCATGGTCCTTCCCTGACTCAGTTAACAGCTTCAAACAAGTTAATTAGGAAGATTCTGTATAATTAATTAGCTCCAGGCACACATATTCAATCCTAACTAGCAATATTCTCTAAAAAGAATAATGGTTGTGTTTGTTAAAATGAAAAGGGCTGTATTTGGAACCGGGTCAGAGACAACAGCTTGAACTACTAAGTGGAAATTTAACGTGATAAATAGGAGCCCAGTCTCTGTACCAGAGGAGCCTGCACTATTCTTACCACAGTCCTTCATGCATACACAGTCTGGGCCTATCTGATTAGAAACAAACTAGCCAGTTTATTTTACTTTGGGGTAAAATTAAAGACCTGGATAAAACTCACGCTGATTGTGGGGATACACACTGCATACAGACAAAGACAGATGCCTAATAGCCACAATGCATACATGAGAAAGCATATTCCGTGTGTTGCAGTGCATCAGGAAAAACAGGAATCTAATACATGCTTTGGGGTTCTGTAGAATGGCACAGGAGCCCAAATACATGAATATAAATCAAGTGCATTGTTCTTGAGAATTGCACCAAGGCCCAGTCACATGTGGAGGGTGTTAGGGCGGTTTATTCATTTTGTTCTCTTGTTTATCCATCTTCTCCAAAATTCTTGCAATTGTTAGTCTGTTATCTTATTTAATCCCATCCACTGATGCTTGGCTTCCCATTGTGTCAAATAATCTACTTTATTTTTGGTTGCAATGGAGAGGTCAACCTCAGGTCTTGTACTAAAGCTGATTTACCACCATTTCCTTTGAATTAGCCGCTGCTGTTTTTTTTTTTATCCGAAAAAATTTTGGAAATTGGTCGCCTAAAAAATGTTTTAATGTTTGCTGATGAAATGGCCAACCTATTTATGGCACCAACATATTTTGCAGCTCTTTACAAAGTCCATTGTCATATCACTAACTGTCCCTCAAATGGGGTCACAATTTAATGTCACTACCATAGTCATAAACGAGGAGAACATACATACTCCACACAGAGAGTTACCTGGCCAATATTCAAAGCTGTGACTTAACACTG